>NW_027199081.1:10000-36001 GCF_038502225.1 Cherax quadricarinatus
TACTCAAGTAACAGTAACTGCAGCTGTGCTGGAAGATGGTAATACTCAAGTAACAGTAACTGCAGCTGTGCTGGAAGATGGTAATACTCAAGTAACAGTAACTGCAGCTCTGCTGGAAGATGGTAATACTCAAGTAACAGTAACTGCAGCTGTGCTGGAAGATGGTAATACTCAAGTAACAGTAACTGCAGCTGTGCTGGAAGATGGTAATACTCAAGTAACAGTAACTGCAGCTGTGCTGGAAGATGGTAATACTCAAGTAACAGTAACTGCAGCTGTGCTGGAAGATGGTAATACTCAAGTAACAGTAACTGCAGCTCTGCTGGAAGATGGTAATACTCAAGTAACAGTAACTGCAGCTGTGCTGGAAGATGGTAATACTCAAGTAACAGTAACTGCAGCTGTGCTGGAAGATGGTAATACTCAAGTAACAGTAACTGCAGCTCTGCTGGAAGATGGTAATACTCAAGTAACAGTAACTGCAGCTGTGCTGGAAGATGGTAATACTCAAGTAACAGTAACTGCAGCTCTGCTGGAAGATGGTAATACTCAAGTAACAGTAACTGCAGCTGTGCTGGAAGATGGTAATACTCAAGTAACAGTAACTGCAGCTGTGCTGGAAGGAAACCTTTTAAGCTGCCTCAGTTGATACACATTTAATGGAATACTTGACGATATCCTCATTATCCTACTGATGTTCCCAGCTCAGACTGACACTACCAGCTCAGACTGACACTACCAGCTCAGACTGACACTACCAGCTCAGACTGACACTACCAGCTCAGACTGACACTACCAGCTCAGACTGACACTACCAGCTCAGACTGACACTACCAGCTCAGACTGACACTACCAGCTCAGACTGACACTACCAGCTCAGACTGACACTACCAGCTCAGACTGACACTACCAGCTCAGACTGACACTACCAGCTCAGACTGACACTACCAGCTCAGACTGACACTACCAGTTCAGACTGACACTACCAGCTCAGACTGACACTACCAGCTCAGACTGACACTACCAGCTCAGACTGACACTACCAGCTCAGACTGACACTACCAGCTCAGACTGACACTACCAGCTCAGACTGACACTACCAGTTCAGACTGACACTACCAGTTCAGACTGACACTACCAGCTCAGACTGACACTACCAGCTCACACTGACACTACCAGCTCAGACTGACACTACCAGCTCAGACTGACACTACCAGCTCAGACTGACACTACCAGCTCAGACTGACACTACCAGCTCAGACTGACACTACCAGCTCAGACTGACACTACCAGCTCAGACTGACACTACCAGCTCAGACTGACACTACCAGCTCAGACTGACACTACCAGCTCAGACTGACACTACCAGCTCAGACTGACACTACCAGTTCAGACTGACACTACCAGCTCAGACTGACACTACCAGCTCAGACTGACACTACCAGCTCAGACTGACACTACCAGCTCAGACTGACACTACCAGCTCAGACTGACACTACCAGTTCAGACTGACACTACCAGCTCAGACTGACACTACCAGCTCAGACTGACACTACCAGCTCAGACTGACACTACCAGTTCAGACTGACACTACCAGCTCAGACTGACACTACCAGCTCAGACTGACACTACCAGCTCAGACTGACACTACCAGCTCAGACTGACACTACCAGCTCAGACTGACACTACCAGCTCAGACTGACACTACCAGCTCAGACTGACACTACCAGCTCAGACTGACACTACCAGCTCAGACTGACACTACCAGTTCAGACTGACACTACCAGCTCAGACTGACACTACCAGCTCAGACTGACACTACCAGTTCAGACTGACACTACCAGCTCAGACTGACACTACCAGCTCACACTGACACTACCAGCTCACACTGACACTACCAGCTCAGACTGACACTACCAGCTCAGACTGACACTACCAGCTCAGACTGACACTACCAGCTCAGACTGACACTACCAGTTCAGACTGACACTACCAGCTCAGACTGACACTACCAGCTCACACTGACACTACCAGCTCAGACTGACACTACCAGCTCAGACTGACACTACCAGCTCAGACTGATACTACCAGCTCAGACTGACACTACCAGCTCAGACTGACACTACCAGCTCAGACTGACACTACCAGCTCAGACTGATACTACCAGCTCAGACTGACACTACCAGCTCACACTGACACTACCAGCTCAGACTGACACTACCAGCTCAGACTGACACTACCAGCTCAGACTGATACTACCAGCTCAGACTGACACTACCAGCTCAGACTGACACTACCAGCTCAGACTGACACTACCAGTTCAGACTGACACTACCAGCTCAGACTGACACTACCAGCTCAGACTGATACTACCAGCTCAGACTGATACTACCAGCTCAGACTGACACTACCAGCTCAGACTGACACTACCAGCTCAGACTGACACTACCAGCTCAGACTGACACTACCAGTTCAGACTGACACTACCAGCTCAGACTGACACTACCAGCTCAGACTGACACTACCAGTTCAGACTGACACTACCAGCTCAGACTGACACTAACAGCACAGACTAACACTACCAGCTCAGACTGACATTACCAGCTAAGCTGAAGTCTATCAGCTCCGGCTGACACTACTGACGTCTCCCAGCTCAGGCTGATACTATTGAAGTCTTGCAGCTCAGGCTGACGCTACTGAAGTCTCCCAGCTCAGGCTGACACAAAATAGTTGTGGGTGGTCACTCACCACCACCCACTCAGTGTAGTATGTCACCTCCAACACTATCGTCATCACAGTCATCATCGCTGTCAACACCACTTGTTGAGATTTTTGGCCTTACCTGCTGTGTTTATTATAACTATATATAATGAACACTTAGCTGATAAATGACAGCAATTCGTCTACACAGCCACCCCTGCAGACGAGGTCTAGAAGCTGTCGAAACCATCACAACAGTGGGCTGTCAAGAGATACAATTTGTAAGTATAAATTACCCCTAGGGGGTGTTATGTTTTTTATTATCACACCGGCCGATTCCCACCAAGGCAGGGTGGCCCGAAAAAGAAAAACTTTCACCATCATTCACTCCATCACTGTCTTGCCAGAAGGGTGCTTTACACTACAGTTTTTAAACTGCAACATTAACACCCCTCCTTCAGAGTGCAGGCACTGTACTTCCCATCTCCAGGACTCAAGTCCGGCCTGCCGGTTTCCCTGAATCCCTTCATAAATGTTACTTTGCTCACACTCCAACAGCACGTCAAGTATTAAAAACCATTTGTCTCCATTCACTCCTATCAAACACGCTCACGCATGCCTGCTGGAAGTCCAAGCCCCTCGCACACAAAACCTCCTTTACCCCCTCCCTCCAACCCTTCCTAGGCCGACCCCTACCCCGCCTTCCTTCCACTACAGACTGATACACTCTTGAAGTCATTCTGTTTCGCTCCATTCTCTCTACATGTCCGAACCACCTCAACAACCCTTCCTCAGCCCTCTGGACAACAGTTTTGGTAATCCCGCACCTCCTCCTAACTTCCAAACTACGAATTCTCTGCATTATATTCACACCACACATTGCCCTCAGACATGACATCTCCACTGCCTCCAGCCTTCTCCTCGCTGCAACATTCATCACCCACGCTTCACACCCATATAAGAGCGTTGGTAAAACTATACTCTCATACATTCCCCTCTTTGCCTCCAAGGACAAAGTTCTTTGTCTCCACAGACTCCTAAGTGCACCACTCACTCTTTTTCCCTCATCAATTCTATGATTCACCTCATCTTTCATAGACCCATCCGCTGACACGTCCACTCCCAAATATCTGAATACGTTCACCTCCTCCATACTCTCTCCCTCCAATCTGATATTCAATCTTTCATCACCTAATCTTTTTGTTATCCTCATAACCTTACTCTTTCCTGTATTCACCTTTAATTTTCTTCTTTTGCACACCCTACCAAATTCATCCACCAATCTCTGCAACTTCTCTTCAGAATCTCCCAAGAGCACAGTGTCATCAGCAAAGAGCAGCTGTGACAACTCCCACTTTGTGTGTGATTCTTTATCTTTTAACTCCACGCCTCTTGCCAAGACCCTCGCATTTACTTCTCTTACAACCCCATCTATAAATATATTAAACAACCACGGTGACATCACACATCCTTGTCTAAGGCCTACTTTTACTGGGAAAAAATTTCCCTCTTTCCTACATACTCTAACTTGAGCCTCACTATCCTCGTAAAAACTCTTCACTGCTTTCAGTAACCTACCTCCTACACCATACACTTGCAACATCTGCCACATTGCCCCCCTATCCACCCTGTCATACGCCTTTTCCAAATCCATAAATGCCACAAAGACCTCTTTAGCCTTATCTAAATACTGTTCACTTATATGTTTCACTGTAAACACCTGGTCCACACACCCCCTACCTTTCCTAAAGCCTCCTTGTTCATCTGCTATCCTATTCTCCGTCTTACTCTTAATTCTTTCAATTATAACTCTACCATACACTTTACCAGGTACACTCAACAGACTTATCCCCCTATAATTTTTGCACTCTCTTTTATCCCCTTTGCCTTTATACAAAGGAACTATGCATGCTCTCTGCCAATCCCTAGGTACCTTACCCTCTTCCATACATTTATTAAATAATTGCACCAACCACTCCAAAACTATATCCCCACCTGCTTTTAACATTTCTATCTTTATCCCATCAATCCCGGCTGCCTTATCCCCTTTCATTTTACCTACTGCCTCACGAACTTCCCCCACACTCACAACTGGCTCTTCCTCACTCCTACAAGATGTTATTCCTCCTTGCCCTATACACGAAATCACAGCTTCCCTATCTTCATCAACATTTAACAATTCCTCAAAATATTCCTTCCATCTTCCCAATACCTCTAACTCTCCATTTAATAACTCTCCTCTCCTATTTTTAACTGACAAATCCATTTGTTCTCTAGGCTTTCTTAACTTGTTAATCTCACTCCAAAACTTTTTCTTATTTTCAACAAAATTTGTTGATAACATCTCACCCACTCTCTCATTTGCTCTCTTTTTACATTGCTTCACCACTCTCTTAACTTCTCTCTTTTTCTCCATATACTCTTCCCTCCTTGCATCACTTCTACTTTGTAAAAACTTCTCATATGCTAACTTTTTCTCCCTTACTACTCTCTTTACATCATCATTCCACCAATCGCTCCTCTTCCCTCCTGCACCCACTTTCCTGTAACCACAAACTTCTGCTGAACACTCTAACACTACATTTTTAAACCTACCCCATACCTCTTCAACCCCATTGCCTATGCTCTCATTAGCCCATCTATCCTCCAATAGCTGTTTATATCTTACCCTAACTGCCTCCTCTTTTAGTTTATAAACCTTCACCTCTCTCTTCCCTGATGCTTCTATTCTCCTTGTATCCCATCTACCTTTTACTCTCAGTGTAGCTACAACTAGAAAGTGATCTGATATATCTGTGGCCCCTCTATAAACATGTACATCCTGAAGTCTACTCAACAGTCTTTTATCTACCAATACATAATCCAACAAACTACTGTCATTTCGCCCTACATCATATCGTGTATACTTATTTATCCTCTTTTTCTTAAAATATGTATTACCTATAACTAAACCCCTTTCTATACAAAGTTCAATCAAAGGGCTCCCATTATCATTTACACCTGGCACCCCAAACTTACCTACCACACCCTCTCTAAAAGTTTCTCCTACTTTAGCATTCAAGTCCCCTACCACAATTACTCTCTCACTTGGTTCAAAGGCTCCTATACATTCACTTAACATCTCCCAAAATCTCTCTCTCTCCTCTGCATTCCTCTCTTCTCCAGGTGCATACACGCTTATTATGACCCACTTCTCGCATCCAACCTTTACTTTAATCCACATAATTCTTGAATTTACACATTCATATTCTCTTTTCTCCTTCCATAACTGATCATTTAACATTACTGCTACCCCTTCCTTTGTTCTAACTCTCTCAGATACTCCAGATTTAATCCCATTTATTTCCCCCCACTGAAACTCTCCTACCCCCTTCAGCTTTGTTTCGCTTAGGGCCAGGACATCCAACTTCTTTTCATTCATAACATCAGCAATCATCTGTTTCTTGTCATCCGCACTACATCCACGCACATTTAAGCAACCCAGTTTTATAAAGTTTTTCTTCTTCTCTTTTTTAGTAATTGTATACAGGAGAAGGGGTTACTAGCCCATTGCTCCCGGCATTTTAGTCGCCTCATACGACACGCATGGCTTACGGAGGAAAGATTCTTTTCCACTTCCCCATGGACAATAGAAGAAATAAAAAAGAACAAGAGCTATTTAGAAAAAGGAGAAAAACCTAGATGTATGTATGTATATATATGCATGTGCGTGTCTGTGAAGTGTGACCAAAGTGTAAGTAGGAGTAGCAAGATATCCCTGTTATCTTAGCGTGTTTATGAGACAGAAAAAGAAACCAGCAATCCTACCATCATGCAAAACAGTTACAGGTTTTTGTTTCACAGTCATCTGGCAGGACGGTAGTACTTCCCTGGGTGGTTGCTGTCTACCAACCTACTCACCAGGTCTTAAGGACTTATGATTTTCAGGAACACCAGCTCCATAGAAGTGTTCTCTCAATGAGGTGAGATAGTCTTCTCGCCAAATTTTCTCCCAACGTTCAATCACTTTATTAAGGTGTTTGAATTTACGTCTGAGTTGCTCAGGTTCGAAATAAGTAGGATCCTCTATGATTTCTTTATCATTCATGGGAGGAACAGGTTCGAGCCTTCTGCCATGGAGTAAATGAGATGGACTTAACACTTCTAAATTGTCCAGATCATCGGTAACATAAGTTAGAGGTCTGTTGTTGACTCTATTTTCTATTTCAGTCACAACTGTACGGAATTCTTCTAAGTCTATTCTCTGACGATGAAGAGTCTTCCTTAAACAACGTTTTACAATGCCGATCATTCTTTCATAAAATCCGCCGTGCCATGGAGATTTAGGAGGAATGTATCTCCAACGACATCTGCGTTGATTCAGCATCTGTTGTACCTCTGGTTGATCAAAGATCTTGCTTATATAAGCAGCACCAGCAACAAAGTTCGTTGCATTATCTGAAATCATCAGTCTGGGACATGCCCTTCTGGCTGCAAACCTTCTGAATAATTTGATAAAAGTTTCAGCAGACATGTCAGTGGTTACTTCTTGATGTACTGCTCTAGTTGTAGCACAAGTGAACAAACAGATGTACACCTTGATGGGAACTTTGTCAACTGTTTTGGTTATAATTATTGGTCCAGTATAATCTACACCTGTCACCTCAAATGGAGTGATATGACAAACTCTTTCAGAGGGATATGGAGGTGGACCTGGATACTGACATACTCGCATATCGTAGTGACGACAAGTAATACAGTCCTTTATTTGTTTTTTCACACTTTGTCGACCTTGAGGTATCCAGTAGGATTGTCGTATATGACAAAGTGTGTCAGCTACCCCACCATGTAACACGTTACTGTGGGCGTTTTGCACAATCAGTTTTGTTAGCCAATGATTCTTGGGGATCAATATTGGATGTATGACTTCTTTAGGTAGTGATGAATTATGAATTCTTCCTCGACATCTTATAATCTTTTCTGAGTCGAGATAAAGTCCTAAAGAATTAATCATGACAGGTTTCTTTGGGGATTTATCTTGTGTTTCTAGAAATTTATATTCTGTAGAGAAAACATCTTTCTGTATTAGTTTCACCCAGTATTTAATGGGTTCAAGATATTCATAATCAGGTTTTATTCCTTTAATGAATTTAAAGACAAGAGCTGTAACTCTTAAGAGTTTACCCAAAGATGAGTATGTAGATCCATCAATGACTCTTTCTGTTGTGGCTGCTGCAGTATTTACACAACTTATTTCTGCTGTGTTCAAGCAGACTGTTTCTTCTGGCATAATGTGATCTTTTTGCTGAGGCCAGTTATTTCCATTAGAGAGCCAGTTCGGTCCGTGGAGCCATAATTTATTATTCACAAATTTCTTGAGTGGGACACCACGTGACAACATGTCAGCTGGATTCTCTTGGGTAGAGACGTGGAGAAAGAGATAATCTCTCTGCATCTCTTTTATTTCTGCTACTCTGTTCTGTACATAGACCAACTTACTCTTATTATTTCTTAACCACTGGAGAACTGCCTCATTATCACTCCAGATCACGGTTTTCTCAATAGTGAGATGATCAAGTACTTTGTTGAGATAGAGAGCTAATTTTGTACCTACATAGAGTGCTGTCAGTTCCAATTGTGGTACTGTTCTGATCTTCAAGGGTGCTACCCTGGCCTTTGAAGTAATTAGTGTACTTCCTTCAGCATTACTCATGTAAGCTACAGCGCCATAACCTCTGGTTGACGCATCACAGAACACATGTAATGTGTAATTGTTTCCCTCTTGACCTATTTGTCTGGGAAATTTAATTTGATGAAGTTGTTTAAACTCCTTGGATATTTCATCCCATGCTTGACTCATTTCTTGAGGTAAGTTCTCATCCCATCCAATTTTGAGCTTCCATGCATCTTGCATAAGCATTTTACCTTTTATGGTAATTGGTGAGACGAGTCCTAGAGGATCAAAACATTGTGATACCTCTGACAGTAAACTACGTTTAGTGAGTGTACTGCATGATTTATTGTTTATCTTTTTGAGACTCAGAGTATCTTCCTGTGTGTTCCAATTAAGTCCCAGCATATTGTTGCAATCAGGAATTTCAGTTTCAGGGAAATCTTCTTTGATAAGTTCCCTTAATTGCTTTGAATTTGTATTCCACATCCTTAGAGGCATATTTGCTTCTTTCATTTTCTTGTTAGCTTCTCTGTATAAGGATTTCAAATCCTCCTCTTTATTCACAGTACCTTGAAGATTGTCCACATAGAAACTTTTCTTTAAGACTTCTTTGAAGGGACTTTCAGATTTCTTCAAATGTGTATTTAGAGTAGCTTCTAGTAAGAATGGAGAGGATGTTGCACCAAATAATACTGATTTGAAACGATAAGTTTTCACAGGACTTTGAGGATCATGTGGATTTTCAGGCCACAAGAATCGAGTATAATCTCTATCTATTTCTTGTAGTCCTACTCTTAAGAAAGCCTTGGAAATATCAGCCGTGTAGGCATATGGGTTTGTGCGAAATTTCATAAGCACGTCTCCAAGCTTCTCAGTTAGTGAGGGTCCGGTCATCAGACAGTCATTAAGACTTGCTACATCTTTATTTGCACGTGCGCTGCAATTATATACAACAGTAGTGGAGTGGTTTCAGAATCTTTTCTGACTCCATGGTGCGGGAGATAATGAGCGTTTGTCTTCAACTTATCTTCGACTATTTCCTCAATGAATTTATTGTCCAACTGTTCTTGTATGATATTATCATAGACAGTCAGTAGCTCTGGATTCTTCCTGAGCTCATGTATTTGTGCTTTCATCTGTCCGAAAGCCATGCGATAATTGCTAGGCAGATGTGGTGGATTTAATTTCCATGGTAACCTAACCCAATACTGTCCATCTTTATATTTGACAGTGTCCAAATATTGGTTATAAGTCTGAGACTCTTGTGGGCTTGGTTTATTTACATCAATACCTATCGCATCTAAATCCCACAACTTATCAACTGGTTCATTCATTTCTTCCAGTAATGATAATTTTTGCTGTGGTACATGATCAGCGGTTATTCTCGTAACTAGTACATTTTCCACTGAATCAATATCAGCTTCTTTCCCACTTTGAGAGGGAATAGGACCACATATCATGTGGCCTCCTGCTGTTTTCAGCAAGTGAACATCATGATTAAATCAATTGGACTAATTGTGTCCGTCTGTATGTCAGGACAGGCTAACTTGACCTTAGCTGCTTTCAGTGCTGCAACTGTTTCTTTTAATCCCTGGATCTGCACAGACTTAGGCAAATCATCTACTACCACAGCTTCTACTGTCTTTTTCCTGTTTCCTAGACCAACAGTGATTTTGGCTAGGTCATATGTCTGTTTACCAGAATTGTGGAAAAAACCAGCTATATCTAACTGTATTTTGGCATAGGGTTGTTTATTCAGTTTCTGCAACACTGATCTTCTTATGAAGGACCTTTGTGAGCCTTGATCAAATAATGTTAGCACATTGGTTTTGTGTAATTTATTAGATAACTCAACTCGAGCTATCGGGAGAGCAGTTGCTTTAAACTTATCTCTCACATTTAATGCTGTTGCTTGTTGACTTCCTGATTCTGTGGAAGTCTGCTGCTGTTCAGCAAAAGTATTTGGGCATAATGCTGTATGATGCATACCCTTGCATTTAAAACACTTCTTCAGTGAGCATTTTCCTCCCTTGTGTTCACCTAAACACTTGATGCATCTTTTCAGCTGATGAACACGTTGTTTACGTGCCTCCATTGATGTGTATTGAATACAATACTGTGCCCAATGTGTTCCATCACAAAGTACACATTTTGGAGTACGTTTATGTGTGACAGTTTGTTTACTGTCTATTGTATTCACAGCTTGATAAATGCCTATATGGGATTTCCCATTATGTGGTTTAGTGGGAGTAGGTATACTCTTTTTATACTGAGTTGAAGGTTTATTATCCACTGGATTTGTGGATTTTTCATCTTGTCTCGTTGCTTGCATGCATGAAACTATTGTTTGTAACCCATTGCTAATTTCTTCACAAGTGAAATAGCGTTTATTGAACATAATATTTAATCGTTCAATAGTTTGTGGTGACAGCTTATCCTGTACAATACCACTGATAAACCAATCACATTGTCTTAGGTCATATTTAGCATCTAGAGATCTGAGACTATTGTCTAATGTGATTCTAAATGCCTGTAAGTCTGAATAACAATGTTTGGGTGGCTTCAAGCTTGATATTAAGACTGCATGTCTAACTCTAGCCTTGTCATCATCAAAGTAATTGTCTGCTAAGACACGTAAGGCTATTTGATAATTGCCTTTGACCACCGGAAATGACTTAATTAGTTCATAGGGTTCTCCCTTCACAAGACATTTAAGGTAATTGAACTTAGCAATCTCATCTATATCAGTTCGTGAATTTACTATGGATTGAAAACCACTAATGAATTCTTCATAATTATGACCTTGGAAAATAGGTAATGACAATGTAGGTAAGCTTGGTAATGGGACACTTGTTGTTGTTACAGGTGTAACAGGTGGTTGCCCACTAGTTATAGTAGGTCTCTGTGACAGAGTTTTACGGCAGATAGCTTGTACTCCTGTCCACCTTAATTGTTGATCACTAAAAGTATCCAAAACATTTTTAATTTCATCCTCAGATGGATCTGATTCAAGAAATTTATTTTCATAATGTGTATAGTCTGAATTAATTATTTCCAGACGTCTTGTAAATAATTCAAACTTGACCTCAAGATCATCAAAATCTATGTTTGTATCTTGAGTTAATCCTATACAGACTGAAAATTCTAGCATCACACTTAGAGTGTTTATAAAACACTGTACTGCTATAGACAGCTGAGATTTTGTTATGCTTAAGTCAGCAATAATCGAGTCAGACACTACTGACCCACTAAGCTTCACCTCAGGGTCAATGACCATGAAGGGTACAGGGTACATATGTCTGGTGTTTATGGCTTGAGTTTGTTTGTTGTGTCAGTCTGACCATGATGATTAATCGTAAATAACGATGTTATACACTTCATTCACTATACACTATAAATGTCACTGTATAACTGTAAATCACACGTGAATATTACTTACACATATATAAATTTCACTGTTAATATATATTTGAAAGCTTACACTTTATATATAAGTTCCTTTAATATAACAGGTAGATCTATAAGAAACAAACTTTAACACAATCTTGTCTCTTAATGTCTGTCTATAAACATTATAAACACTGTGTATATATACACTCAGACAAACATCATCACTTGGGTTGTCTTAATCAGCAATTTCTCGAGATTGCAGCAGTTGGTGCAGGGTGTGGGTGAGTCACCCAGCTCACGTTTTCTTTGGGTGTCCGCTGGGTGAGCGCCCGTTTTCTTTTGGGTGAACGCTGGGTGAGCGCCCGTTTTCTTTTGGCTGCCCATTCTCTGTGATTGAGTCTGGAGGGACTCATTTATACTGATTTATATTGTAAAACACTAGTTTTACAGCTTTTTTCGAAGGACCTTGGCTCATAGGTTATTTGTACACTGTAGTACAACATATTTGGACCACAGTGTGGTCTTTATCCGGTTCGAGCACGACCAAAACTCTATTGAGATTTTTGGCCTTACCTGCTGTGTTTATTATAACTATATATAATGAACACTTAGCTGATAAATGACAGCAATTCGTCTACACAGCCACCCCTGCAGACGAGGTCTAGAAGCTGTCAAAACCATCACAACAGTGGGCTGTCAAGAGATACAATTTGTAAGTATAAATTACCCCTAGGGGGTGTTATGTCAGCATATTTCATTCGATGATGGCTGACGAAATACCAACTTGTTTGGACTCAAAAGTCCACACCTTACTGCCGATTATAGGTTGATTACAAACTCCTTGTGACTCAAGAATTGCGCAATCCCCCGATCTACAAGAAATTCGTAACATACCTTGCTCTTTGTAACGTGAGCTATGGTATTCTCAACACCTTCGACAGGTATCGGTGACTTGATAGAAGCTGAAGTGTCCTTGGATGTCCACGTCTTCCATTGTCTAGGAAACGCACACTGGTACACTATGTTCCACAAGATTTGTCTTTATTGTTCACAATGTATCACAAGAGAAGCTGATCACACTTCTCTGAAGTGTTTGTATTAGAGACACTTTGCTCACACTAACGCACAGATCTCCTGGCGTCAGTGTCACTCTCCCTAGAGTCAAATATAGTCTCCCAGACGCCACAGCGCTCCATGCCGTCACTGCCCCCAGCACAAAAAAAAAACGCTGACCTAGTACCTTGCATCCTTGTCACCTCCTCGATGAAGCAAAGCAGAATGTTTGTTTCTTGCTGTCTTAATCATAGACAACAATGTACACTATCTTTACTATGGTAATAAAGTGGGAGCAGGATTTTCCTTAATTGTCCTGCTAAAGTAAGAATGTATTGTCTCTTATAAAAATACACGTTGCAACACCGCTGCAAGGAGCAGAGGTCACTTGACTACGTGGCATAGCATCTGTGATCAATTACTCACTCTAGCAGTAAACAAGACGCTCGCCCCTTCTGAGTGGCCCCTCAGGGCCGAGAGGGCTTGGCCCCTCAGGGCTGAAAGGGCTGAATTGGGCTGATACCCCCCTCCTGGAGAAAATTTCTCCACACCACTATCAGCATCACTGTCAACATCCCTGTCATCATCACTGTCAGCATCACTGCAAGCATCACTGTCAGCACAAGAGTCAGCACCACTATCAGCACCACTGTCAGCACCACAGTCAGCACCACTATCAGCACCACAGTCAGCATCACTATCAGCACCACTGTCAGCACCACAGTCAGCACCAGAGTCAGCACCACTATCAGTACCACTGTCAGCACCACAGTCAGCACCAATATCAGCACCACAGTCAGCATCACTATCAGCACCACTCTCAGCACCACAGTCAGCACCACAGTCAGCACCACTGTCAGCACCACTGTTAGCACCAGAGTCAGCGCCACTATCAGCACCACTGTCAGCACCACAGTCAGAACCACTCTCAGCACCACTGTCAGCACCACAGTCAGCACCACTATCAGAACCACTATCAGCACCACTGTCAGCACCACAGTCAGCACCACTATCAGCACAACTGCCACAACCACAGTCAGCACCACTATCAGCACCACTGTCAGCACCACTATCAGCACCACGTTCAGCACCACTATCAGCATCACTGTCAGCACCACAGTCAGCACCAATATCAGAACCACTATCAGCACCACTGTCAGCACCACAGTCAGCACCACTATCAGCACAACTGCCACCACCACAGTCAGCACCACTATCAGCACCACTGACAGCACCACTATCAGCACCACTGTCAGCACCACAGCCAGCACAACTACCAGCATCACTGTCAACACCACAGTCAGCACCACTATCAGCACCACTGTCAGCACCACAGTCAGCACCACTATCAGCACCACTGTCAGCACCACAATCAGCACCACTACCAGCATCACTATCAGCACCACAGTCAGCACCACGGTCAGCAACAATTTCAGAACCACTGTCAGCAACACAGTCAGCACCACAGTCAGCACCACTGACAGCACCACAGTCAGCACCACTACCAGCATCACTGTCAGCACCACTGTCAGCACCACAGTCAGCACCACTACCAGCATCACTGTGAGCACCACAGTCAGCACCACAGTCAGCACCACTATCAGCACCACTGTCTGCACCACAGACAGCACCAATGTCAGCACCACAGCCAGCACCACAGTCAGCACCACTATCAGCACCACTGTCAGCACCACTGTCAGCACCACAGTCAGCACCACAGTCAGCACCACTGTCAGCACCACTACCAGCATCTCTGTCAGCACCACTGTCAGCACCACAGACAACACCACTACCAGCATCACTGTCAGCACCACAGTCAGCATTACTATCAGCACCACTGTCAGCACCTCAGTCAGCACCACTGTCAGCACCACAGTCAGCACCAATATCAGCACCACTGTCAGCACCACAGTCAGCACCACAGTCAGTATCACTGTCAGCACCACTGTCAGCACCACAGTCAGCATCACTATCAGCACCACTGTGAGCATCACAGTCAGCACTACTATCTGCAAGACTGTCAGCACAACGGTCAGCACCACTATCAGCATCACTGTCAGCACCACAGTCAGCACTACTCTCAGCTCCACTATCAGCACCACTGTCAGCACCACAGTCAGCACCACAGTCAGCACCACTGACAGCACCACAGTCAGCACCACTACCAGCATCACTGTCAGCACCACTGACAGCACCACAGTCAGCACAACTATCAGCACCACTGTCATCACCACAGTCAGCACCACAGTCAGCACCACTATCAGCACCACAGTCAGTACCACAGTCAGCACCACTATCAGCACCACTATCAGCACCACTGTCAGCACCACAGTCAGCACCACTACCAGCATCACTGTCAGCACCACAGTCAGCACTACAATCAGCACCACTATCAGCACCACTGTCAGCACCACTGTCAGCACCACTGTCAGCACCACTGCCAGCAAAACAGTCAGCACCACTACCAGCATCACTGTCAGCAACACAGTCAGCAGTACTGTCAGGACCACAGTCAGCACCACTATCAGCACCACTGTCAGCACCACAGTCAGCATCAATATCAGCACCACACTCAGCATCAGTATCAGCACCAATGTCAGCACCACAGTCAGCACCACAGTCAGCACCACTGTCAGCACTACTGTCAGCACCACAGTCAGCACCACTGTCATCACCACAGTCAGCACCACAGTCAGCACCACTATCAGCACCACAGTCAGTACCACAGTCAGCACCACTATCAGCACCACTATCAGCACCACTGTCAGCACCACAGTCAGCACCACTACCAGCATCACTGTCAGCACCACAGTCAGCACTACAATCAGCACCACTATCAGCACCACTGTCAGCACCACTGTCAGCACCACTGTCAGCACCACTGCCAGCAAAACAGTCAGCACCACTACCAGCATCACTGTCAGTAACACAGTCAGCAGTACTGTCAGGACCACAGTCAGCACCACTATCAGCACCACTGTCAGCACAACAGTCAGCATCAATATCAGCACCACACTCAGCATCAGTATCAGCACCACAGCCAGCACCACAGTCAGCACCACTATCAGCACCACTGTCAGCACCACTGTCAGCACCACAGTCAGCACCACAGTCAGCACCACTGTCAGCACCACTACCAGCATCTCTGTCAGCACCACTGTCAGCACCACGGTCAGCACCACTATCAGCATCACTGTCAGCACCACAGTCAGCACCACTATCAGCACCACTATCAGCACCACTGTCAGCACCACAGTCAGCACCAGTATCAGCACCACTGTCAGCACCACAGTCAGCACCGCTATCAGTACCACTGTCAGCACCACAGTCAGCACCACTATCAGCACCACTGTCAGAACCACTGTCAGCACCACTATCAGCATCTCTGTCAGCACCACTGTCAGCCCCACTGTCAGCACCACAGTCAGCACCACTATCAGCACCACTGTCAGCACCACAGACAGCACCACTATCAGCACCACTGTCGGCACCACGGTCAGCACCACTATCAGCATCACTGTCAGCACCACAGTCAGCATCACTTTCAGCACCACTATCAGCACCACTGTCAGCACCACAGTCAGCACCACAGTCAGCACTACTGACAGCACCACAGTCAGCACCACTACCAGCATCACTGTCAGCACCACAGTCAGCACCACAGTCAGCATCACAGTCAGCACCACTGTCAGCACCTCAGTCAGCACCACTGACAGCACCACAGTCAGCACCACTGTCAGCACCACTGTCAGCACCACTGTCAGCACCACAGTCAGCACCACTATCAGCACCACTATCAGCACCACAGTCAGTACCACAGTCAGCACCACTATCAGCACCAGTATCAGCACCACTGTCAGCACCACAGTCAGCCCCACTACCAGCATCACTGTCAGCACCACAGTCAGCACCGCAGTCAGCACCACTATCAGCACCACTGTCAGCACCACAGTCAGCAGCACTACCAGCATCACTGTCAGCACCACAGTCAGCACCGCAGTCAGCACCACTATCAGCACCACAGTCAGCACCACAGTCAGCCCCACTATCAGCACCACTGTCAGCACCACTGTCAGTACCACAGTCAGCACCACTATCAGCACCACTGTCAGCACCACAGTCAGCACCACAGTCAGCACCACTGACAGCACCACAGTCAGCACCACTACCAGCATCACTGTCAGCACCACAGCACCACAGTCAGCATCACTGTCAGCACCACTGTCAGCACCTCAGTCAGCACCACTTTCAGCACCACAGTCAGCATTACAGTCAGCACCACTGTCAGCACCACTGTCAGCACCACTGTCAACACCACAGTCAGCACCACTATCAGCACCACTGTCAGCACCACAGTCAGCACCATAGTCAGCACCACTATCAGCACTACTGTCAGGACCACAGTCAGCACCACTATCAGTACCACTGTCAGCACCACAGTCAGCATCAATATCAGCACCACACTCAGCATCACTATCAGCACCACTGTCAGCACCACAGTCAGCACCACAGTCAGCATCACTGTCAGCACCACAGTCAGCACCACTATCAGCACCACTGTCAGCTCCACAGTCAGCACCACTATCAGCACCACTGTCAGCACCACGGTCAGCACCACTATCAGCATCACTGTCAGCACCACAGTCAGCACCACTATCAGCACCACTATCAGCATCACTGTCAGCACCACAGTCAGCACCGCTAACAGTACCACTGTCAGGACCGCAGTCAGCACCACTATCAGCACCACTGTCAGCACCACGGTCAGCACCACTATCAGCATCACTGTCAGCACCACTGTCAGCCCCACTGTCAGCACCACAGTCAGCACCACTACCAGCACCACTGTCAGCACCTCAGACAGCACCACTATCAGCACCACTGTCGGCACCACGGTCAGCACCACTATCAGCATCACTGTCAGCACCACAGTCAGCACCACTATCAGCACCACTTTCAGCACCACTGTCAGCACCACACTCAGCACCACAGTCAGCACCACTGACAGCACCACAGTCAGCACCACTACCAGCATCACTGTCAGCACCACAGTCAGCACCACAGTCAGCATCACTGTCAGCACCACTGTCAGCACCTCAGTCAGCACCACTATCAGCACCACAGTCAGCACCACAGTCAGCACCACTGTCAGCACCACTGTCAGCACCACTGTCAGCACCACAGTCAGCACCACTATCAGCACCACTGTCAGCACCATAGTCAGCACCACAGTCAGCACCACTATCAGCACCACAGTCAGTACCACAGTCAGCACCACTATCAGCACCACTATCAGCACCACTGTCAGCACCACAGTCAGCCCCACTACCAGCATAACTGTGAGCACCACAGTCAGCACCACAGTCAGCACCACTGTCAGCACCACTGTCAGCACCACAGTCAGCACCACTGTCAGCACCACAGTCAGCACCACAGTCAGCCTCACTATCAGCACCACTGTCAGCACCACTGTCAGCACCACAGTCAGCACCACTGTCAGCACCACTGTCAGCACCACAGACAGCACCACTATCAGCACCACTGTCGGCACCACGGTCAGCACCACTATCAGCATCACTGTCAGCACCACAGGCAGCAGCACTATCAGCACCACTATCAGCACCACTGTCAGCACCACAGTCAGCACCACAGTCAGCACCACTGACAGCACCACAGTCAGCACCACTACCAGCATCACTGTCAGCACCACAGTCAGCACCACAGTCAGCATCACTGTCAGCACCACTGTCAGCACCTCAGTCAGCACCACTGTCAGCACCACCGTCAGCACCACAGTCAGCACCACTTTCAGCACCACTGTCAGCACCACAGTCAGCACCACTATCAGCACCACTGTCAGCACCACAGTCAGCACCACAGTCAGCCTCACTATCAGCACCACTGTCAGCACCACTGTCAGCACCACAGTCAGCACCACTATCAGCACCACTGTCAGCACCACAGACAGCACCACTATCAGCACCACTGTCGGCACCACGGTCAGCACCACTATCAGCATCACTGTCAGCACCACAGTCAGCACCACTATCAGTACCACTATCAGCACCACTGTCAGCACCACAGTCAGCACCACAGTCAGCACCACTGCCAGCATCACTACCAGCATCACTACCAGCATCACTGTCAGCACCACAGTCAGCACCACAGTCAGCATCACTGTCAGCACCACTGTCAGCACCTCAGTCAGCACCACTGTCAGCACCACCGTCAGCACCACAGTCAGCACCACTTTCAGCACCACTGTCAGCACCACAGTCAGCACCACTATCAGCACCACTGTCAGCACCACAGTCAGCACCACAGTCAGCACCACTATCAGCACCACAGTCAGTACCACAGTCAGCACCACTATCAGCACCAATATCAGCACCACTGTTAGCACCACAGTCAGCCCCACTAGCAGCATCACTGTCAGCACCACAGTCAGCACCACAGTCAGCACCACTATCAGCACCACTGTCGGCACCACAGTCAGCACCACTGTCAGCACCACAGTCAGCACCACAGTCAGCCCCACTATCAGCACCACTGTCAGCACAACTGTCAGCACCACAGTCAGCACCACTATCAGCACCACAATCAGTACCACAGTCAGAACCACTATCAGCACCACCGTCAGCACCACAGCCAGCACCACTGTCAGCAGCGCAGTCAACACCACTACCAGCATCACTGTCAGCACCACAGTCAGCACCACTGTCAGCACCACTGTCAGCACCACAGCCAGCACCACTGTCAGCAGCACAGTCAACACCACTACCAGCATCACTGTCAGCACCACAGTCAGCACCACTACCAGCATCACTGTCAGCACCACAGTCAGCACCACAGTAAGCACCACTATCAGCACCACTGTCAGCACCACAGTCAGCACCACTGTCAGCACCACAGTCAGCACCACAGTCAGCACCACTATCAGCACCACTGTCAGCACCACTGTCAGCAACGCAGTCAGCACCACTATCAGCACCACTGTCAGCACCACAGTCAGCACCACAGTCAGCACCACTATCAGCACCACAGTCAGTACCACAGTCAGCACCACTATCAGCACCACTATCAGCACCACTTTCAGCACCACAGTAGCACCACTATCAGCACCACTTTCAGCACCACAGTAGCACCACTATCAGCACCACTGTCAGCACCACAGTGAGCATCACTGTCAGCACCACTACCAGCATCACTACCAGCATCACTGACAGTATCACTGACATCTCACATTACTTCGTCGCGTACCATGAATTTACATAAGTAAAAGAAAGTAAGGCATTTATAATACGTATTTCATTTTCTTCGGTTACAACCTCTGTATCATAATGTATTGTTAACATATTTAACTAAACATCAACTCAACTGTAACGAATTTAACATTTCTGAAGCAGTGTTGTGTTGACTTCAGCGCCAATTATCCTAGATAATTAACCTGAGGCAACATATGGGATCGGTGTCAAAATCAAAATAAAGTGTTTTCAATTAATCTGCCAGCAGCACCTTCCTTCGTTTTCATATAGCGTATAGAGTCACCTCTCTTATATGTTCCTCTGTATAGAGCGACGTTTTTCTTGAAAATGCAAGAGAAATGTTGGTCCAAAATTGAATTGCTTCCGGAATGGCCTCCGTGTTATGCGATGTTAAATTCTCGATGCATTTTTGGTTTCAATCACATTTACCAAAAAGAAATAATCCACTGCATAAAGGGCTTGTTTTTATATAAGAAAGTTTACTGCAGTTGTCAATGAATACAAAGTTTACTCTAAAAAGAGAAACTGGAACATTAAATTGTAAAAGAAGCAAATGTTAGGGTGTTGGAGAGAGGGATGGGTTTAAATTATGGGGAATTAAATACAAAACTAGAGTTGACGCAGTTACTTTTTGCTGATGATACTGTGCTTATGGGAGATTCTAAAGAAAAGTTGTAAATTGGGTGCGATTTTAGAAATCTCATATTGCTAGAAATAATTTTTTCAGGGTCATTCACTGTTATTTTAACGAACAGATAAACAGAACAGTGAGAGGACAGAGGCTGGGGGAGGAGAGTCATTTGGTCTCCCGTGGAGTTTGTCTCGTGTGTGGGCAAGTGTTTGTGGCAGCTGAAGTTAATTCACCTCTCTATTGATGAGAAAAACACATGTGCAGCAATTGCTCATACACAACTGTTGCACTTGTGTCTTCCTCGTGAATTTGTCGGTATTTTAAGTCATTTTCAACATCACTGCTGAAGGACATTTGTCTGAGAGTGTGAGACATACACAAGATTTCCCTGCTTGTTATCTTGGCCACTGATATCAGTCATTGCTTGCCAGGATAAGTACACCATCGTGTGGTTCACAAGGTGCTTAGGTGATGTGACATTCCAGGGAAAGTGTGGCAGTCCTAAAGGAGATGACCTTGCGTTCCAGGAACCCTTCACATTCTTTCCAAAACTGCAGTTTCCATCATGTTTATCTTGTCCCTGAACTCTGTAAGTTGTGGAGACGTTTGGCCAACCACTGGACGTCTTGTGCTATGTACCTTGTGTGCTTATTCTCAGTATTGGAATGATAAAGCCACTGGTGGGCGAAACGTCTCTTCAGTAAGAGTAGATATCCAGTAATGTTAGATGTGAGTTACTGATGGATGGTAGCTGATATTGGATAATTCATGTTGTAAATGTAACTGATGGATGGTGGTAGATTATCCATGTTGTGTGTCATAGATGGATGGTGGTAGGTTATCCATGTTGTGTGTCATAGATGGATGGTGGTAGGTTATCCATGTTGTGTGTCATAGATGGATGGTGGTAGGTTATCCATGTTGTGTGTCATAGATGGATGGTGGTAGGTTATCCATGTTGTGTGTCATAGATGGATGGTGGTAGGTTATCCATGTTGTGTGTCATAGATGGATGGTGGTAGGTTATCCATGTGTTCTCATTTTGCACTGTACGTGTCTCATTTTGCACTGCATGTCTCATTTTTGCACTGCATGACGTAACCAGTCTACTGGGATCCGCCGGTCTCTCTCATCCACCTCCTTCGCGGGGGGGGGGGATCGGATAACGAGCGCTAAACCCGCAGGGCGTAATGCAGTACCCTGGGGGATTGGAAGGCAATCAATTTCTATCCCTGGAATAGAGAGGATAATTCCATGAATTAGTGGCGGTCCTTGACGGATTGATAGAGAGAGAGAGAGAGAGAGAGAGAGAGAGAGAGAGAGAGAGAGAGAGAGAGAGACAGAGAGAGTGAGAGAGAGAAAGAGAGAAAGGGTTGATGAATAAGACACATGCGCCACACCTGTTGGACATGTGTCTCGTTCATCACTCTTCTCTGACAATGCTACGTGTTGGATACAAGGACCACGAGGATAATGAGCATGCTGGATATAGGGAACGAACACTGTGATAGAGAATACAAGGGAGTTCCACATCTATCTCTTCTAACTCTGAGTCACAGAGTTATTAGGAAATAATTCATCAGCCTCACTGTGGCCAAGAAAAATGGTAGAAACAGGATCCTTACACAGCTTTAAGAAGAGGTATGACAGAGCTTTTTGAAACGTACGAGAGAATGAACTTAGCAACGACCAGCAGAGAAGCCACGCCAGGAATACACTCTCTTCCTCTCTCTCTCTCTCTCTCTCTCTCTCTCTCTCTCTCTCTCTCTCTCTCTCTCTCTCTCTCTCTCTCTCTCACTCTAGCAGTGTTGAGAGAGGTGTGTCTGTTGTTGATGGTTCGCTAATGTTGTGAGACTGGTTGGCAGTATAACATGTTGGCAGAGAGTGTGGTAGTAGGGCTTGCAGTGAAATGGATGCTGGATGAGTGGTCTGGTGGAGGAGTGGTCCGGTGGGTGAGTGGTCTGCTGGAGGAGTGGTCGGGTGGATGAGTGGTCTGGTGAATGAGTGGTCTAGTGGATGAGTGGTCTAGTGGATGAGTGGGCGGATGGATGAGTGGTCTAGTGGAAGAGTGGTCGGGTGGTCGGGTGGATGAATGATCTAGTGGATGAGTGGTGTAGTGGATGAGTGGACGGGTGGATGAGTGGTTTAGTGAATGTGTGGTCTGGTGGATGACTAGTCGGGTGACCGGGTGGTCGGGTGGATGAGTGGTCTAGTGGATGAGTGGTCTAGTGGATGAGTGGACGGGTGGATGAGTGTATGGTAGAACGCTGCTTGTTGGTGGAGTGGGAACGACTTGAAGGTGATAAGACGAGACAATGGCTAGAGGTAGGGTGGATAGTGGGTAGGGATAGTGAGCGGACAATGGGGTAGGGATAGTGTGTGTGTGTGTGTGTGTGTGTTATATATATATATATATATATATATATATATATATATATATATATATATATATATATATATATATATATATATATATTGCGAATAAGAATTTTTTTTTTTAAAGAACTTCAGAATGTGGCCTGTTACCATTTATTTCTTATGCAACAAGATTCTTGGATCCGAGTTCTTTAAAGGTGCTTTAGAGTCTAGGGGAAATAATTTCAACTGGGAAACTCCATAGAATAATATTCAAATTTATTAAAGTATTTAAATACAATACTTTATCTTCTCTTTGTAGTTAATTTAACTTAATACTTTGTACAATAAAATTACCATATACATTTAGTTCCAAATCATGGAAATGTCATATTAATAAGGAAGTTTAATTATTCTTCCTGTATCTAAGTCCTCATTAATATTTACGTCTCTTTCTTAATAAGACTGTAAACTCAAAATACAAAAGGTACAAGATTTAACAAGACCTTTGAATCTGGCCGTAAAGTATCTATGGATTACTGAACTGACCAAGAATATAAATATCAAAAGAGTCTTTCAAAGCAATGAGGAACAAAGTGAGTCAGCTCGAGAGTCCAATTCTCAAAACCATTCAACTGTACATCATAAGAGCCAATATACGATCAGTTGTCAGGGCTAGAGCTGGGAGCAGACTGACTTGCCAGTCTGTTGACGCGTCGTCAGGTTGGATCAGCTGACCCACGTCAGTCAGCCGGACATAAACAATTGAACAATTCACCGGATGGTTCCGAGACTTAAACTCTATATACACAAGAAATCCTACCTAACAATAATACTAAAATAATAGTGATAATTACAAAATAGTGATAACGATAATAGCGATAATAACGATAATAGCGATAATATCATGGTATTTTTCATATATTAACAGATAATGTAACGCCGAAAGTCTCTATTTTAGCTATAAACGGGGACTTTCACGCTATAATATTAGGTGATGAACATAACACAGGATGACCAATTTCAAAGATGTAACAATATATATATTATATATATATATATATATATATATATATATATATATATATATATATATATATATATATATATATATATATATATGCAAAACAACCACTCTGAATAAATAGAGAAATTCCAAGCGCTTTCGTGACTACTCACATTATCACATTATCCTTGATAATGTGAGTAGTCACGAAAGCGCTTGGAATTTCTCTATTTTTTCAGAGTGGTTGTTTTGCATATTCCGAAATCACCTGTTTACTGTGATCTTATTGCGTATATATATATATATATATATATATATATATATATATATATATATATATATATATATATATATATATATATATATATATATACTCTGACTGTTCTCTCAAGAATACTTCCGTCAAAGATCATTTCCTGCTGCCTTTTCCTAAGCCCTATTAAAAGATACTCCAATTTCCTCCCTTCCCCACTTTCCATTTTCAATTTCTCTTCATTTTCTATATTTCTGCTCTCTTTTCACTATATCTCTCTCTCTCTCTCTCTCTCTCTCTCTCTCTCTCTCTCTCTCTCTGTCTTTCACCCTTCAACTGTTTATTTTTTATATTCTTCTCTTATATTTAAGAAAATCTTTTAGTTATAATTTTCGGTGTCCTGTTTTGTCTAATTTTCTGACAATTAGACTTTCTAGTTTTGTGCTGGATGCTTTCAATACATAATAATAATAATAATAATAATAATAATAATAATAATAATAATAATAATAATAATAATTATTATTATTATTATTATTATTATTATTATTATTATTATTATTATTATTATTATTAATATTATTATTATTATTATTAGGTCAATTTTGTCCCCAGGATGCGACCTACACCAGTCCACTAACACCCAGGTACCTATTTTACTGCAAGTTAAACAAGGACAGCAGGTGTCTTAAGGAAACAAGTCTTAATGTTTCCACCAGTACAGGAGATCGACCCCCAGACCTCAGTGTGGGAGCTGAACAAATTAATGAATAGGACACTTGTAAAACACCTGGGTTGTCTTATTATCGTTGGAGACAATTTAAGGTAAGGTAATCAGTCCCTCAGCCTTGACAGGTAACCTTAATGGTAGGTTCATGTTCAAGTTCTGCCTTGGATGGTTAACGACGTTTAAATCCTATCTACTACACGAGGATGATTAATACAGCATGTCACCTGTTCACCACCAGTCCAGAATACTTTCATATCTGAAATAGGGATAAAATATACTCTCAGCGTATATACCCTGTGAGATATTCACCTCTCGGGGTATATTTCCTATCTACGCCAACAATTCGTCTCTTCTATATACTCTTCAAATGGGTATATACGATTTACAGGTACATCAATTATTTAACGAGTTAGACACATGGAAAAACCTATTGTTTAGGCGATACGTCTCGATAACGAAGACATCGAAACGTTGCACATGTGTCTTTATGAAGAATTAGACACATGTGCAACATTGTTGACGTTTCGCCATCCAGTGTCCTTATCTATACAAATTCAAGGACACCTTGTCGGTATTGTGTACCATACACGTACATGTGTCTTGCTCATCAACTTGATGGTATTGTGTATCAGTGATGTGATGCATCAATTACTTGTTATGCACATTTTCTCCTTAACGAAATCTCTAGTTCACTGATAACGCTTCCGTATGCCTCATCTACCGTTGCTTTCAGGGTCGGTTATCCTACTGTAATCTCAGAGAGTCTCGATCATATGTCCGACAGCTCCGAGCAACCGGTCATCACCTGACTAAACACAAGCCTTTGGAAATTATTAAATATTCTCAATGTATCGCGAAATACCTCCGTTGTTCTGCTATCTTGTTGGCAATGGTGTTTAAAAAGGATTTCGGGAATCACCGCTATCCTACTACTAAAACCCGTGTTTTCTCCTCTCTCTTATTTC
>NW_027199082.1:0-10000 GCF_038502225.1 Cherax quadricarinatus
CAAAATAGATCTTTCCTCAGACCAAGACAGATCTTTCCAGCAGAGCAAGACAGATCTTTCCAGCAGAGCAAGACAGATCTTCCCTCAGAGCAAAACAGATCTTTCCTCAGAGCAAGACAGATCTTTCCAGCAGAGCAAGACAGATCTTTCCAGCAGAGCAAGACAGATCTCTCTAGCAGAGCAAGACAGATCTTGTAATAAAGTTGGTAGAATTACCGACAATATGTAAAGTAAAAGGACACAAGTGCAACTAATGTGACATTTATTGTGGCAACGTTTCGCTCTCCAGGAGCTTTATCAAGCCATTACAAACAATACATGGACACAGAGGGTATATAAAGGCTCAGAGTGAGGTGAATACTAGTGAGGTACCATTTCGATGTTCACTAGTGGTAGTAGTTGTAGTAGTAGTAGTAGTAGTAGTGGTAGTGACAAAAGTAATACAATATGGTAGAGCAATTAATTCGTACATGAGTAAAAGGATATAAAAGCTATTACTTGGGTAACATAAAAATAGGTTGGACAAATATAAACTGGAATGAGGCAGCTTGTTTCAGTGTTCACTCTCTGTGCTTTGTGTAGTATAACAGGAGAGACTATGTGATGGCAGGGTTTACTGTTTTCAGGAGGATTCTTGCTAAGACTTCGGAGATGGTGAAGCTGCCGTTGTTTTGTTTAATTGTATTCGAAACAGCGATCAGTGCTGATTCAAGGCACTTGCGTGTGCGGAAATTATTTTCTTTTATCACTAATTGGGCGTCTCTGAATTTCATAAGATGATTGGTGGAATTTCGGTGTTGTACACAGGCCTGTGTACAACACCGAAATTCCACCAATCTTCTATGGAGCAACTGTTCCAGCAAGTGAAGGAGAAGTTGGAGGAGGCTAGGAGAGGGATACAGCAACTGACTGTGGAAAACAAGAGCGGTCCTCCTGATGTGAATGATCAGGGCAACGAAGGAAGCTGGAGAGGAAAGGAACGAAGTTGAAGATCAAAAGGAAGACTAAAGAGTTGGAAACTACTAATAACTTTGCAGAAATCCAGAGCGAATGTCTGACGAGCAATGCAGCAACGGACAGGGACGACGGTAAGATCAAGGATCACATACAAAATTAAGGGCTTGCTGTGAAGAAGAGCTGCCCATTGTGGACCTGTTGCACCTCCTTCATTATGTTTTTTTATGAATTACACTGGTGAATTTAAGAAAGTTGTTATTGTTAGGGATTCCCAGATAAAATTCATGAGGAGGGCATTTTGTCTTAGAGATGTTTAGGTGTTTTAGAATTGGTCACCGAAGCGGCTAAGTTATTGTGTACATCATATCCATCATGTGGATGGTAGCGCAAGAGCGTATGGCTACACAAAAGGCCTAAGAACTAGGCCTAACTATTGGAAGAAAATTCAGGATATTTGCTTGTTTCATTAGTAAGATGCATTGACATATCACATAAGTTAATAATTGGATAATAAAGCACATTAGTGCTCATGAGAATGGCCATTAGGATGAATATTTACTTAGTATTTTCATCATTTTGCATTTGACAAGCTGCCAGAAGTACTTGGAATCAAGCCTAAGCCTGGCTACTGTATCAGTCTGTTCACATTGCATGTTGGTTCGTAGACACGCCTATCTGCGTTCATGTTGTAATGAGTGACAGATCTATTCATGTTGTAATGAGTGACAGATCTATTCATGTTGTAATGAGTGACAGATCTATTCATGTTGTAATGAGTGACAGATCTATTCATGTTGTAATGAGTGACAGATCTCTTCAGGTTTTCTAGCTGCATCAAATGACATTCACTTTCATTGTAAATTTACTTCTCTCAATATTATTCCTAATGCTAGACAAAGATATACCAAAATTAAGTTCTACGTTTTCTTTCAGAGTATTTTTTTTTTTGGCAACTTTTAAATTTTATCATGATGGAATAATTTATTGTGTGATGGAATCCATCAAAAATGTACATTAATTTGTTTTTCTCTTTTTTTTTTTTTTTTTGGCTTCTTCAATGGGCATGCTGTTAGAGTCCGGTGCCTTCAAAGATGACATGACATCAATGATAATAAAAGAGTTAAACAGTGTCATAAGTTAACTTTAGTGCTATTAGGACGAAAAACATTTCATTTTACAGTGTAGACGCCCAGCTGTTAATTCTTACGTCTAACTCAACATGGTTGCCATAGCTCTTATCTAGGGAGGTGACAACAAGAGTAGATGTGTTTTCCAGGGATCGGATATCGTTAGCCGTTTTGATATCATGAATGGTAATGGGACCAATCTTATATGTCTCAATGTTGGAGGTAAGGATGTTGGCAAGCACATGAGTGAGGACCTGATTAGCAGATACAAAGCAGGGATATACGTAATTAGTAATGGTAATTTGCTGAGAAGGGGTGTTGGATATTAACAGTTATCCACAGCAACTGGTATCAACTGCAGGTTAGACAAACACCAAGGATGTTGCAGTACCATTTATAGACAACTGGGACTACTTCTATAGTATGAATATGTTTTCCAGGGATGGTGTTTATTTATCAGGGCCGGGGTAGCGGCATCCGCTAGCTCATTCTTGGGAGATGTTAGGGCATCAAACTAGCAATAGTTAGAGTTATGGGTTTAGTGGGGAAAATGGATTGAGCAGCCACTGATTTCGGCTGTATAAATTATCAACACTGTGATATCATGGACTTTAGGAATAATATTCATCAAATAACGTAAAGATAATAACAGTAATTATGTAAAGACAAAACTGAACAGGGAAAAGATGCAGTTGAACAAATCACATTAACATCTTTTACACCAACAGCCGAAGTGCTAGAAACAAAACGAACTATTTAAGTGCTGTTGCATGTGAGGGAAATATTGAAGTTATCACAACGACTGAGACATTGTTTAACTTGAAGAGTTGGGATGTGACTGACGAGTGTCACATTAAGGTGTTAAACATGGGTGATGGAGAAGTTGCATGAAATGTTGCATGAAATGATGTAAAAAAATCGAACAGATACAGAATCTGTTTAGAATTTCTTGGACATGAAAAATTGGTTTTCGGTGAAAACGAGACGAAATTGTTAGGCTTCTAGACACGATAATGTAATAATAGTAGGGGATTTTAATTTTATCCAAACTGACTTCTTTGGCCGGTAATTTGGAATCCAATGACTACCTGGAAGTAGTTGAAGACTGCTTTCTGAAGCAGCTCGTAAAAGAACCAACCAGAGGTAATAATTTGCTTAATCTCGTTTTGATGAATGAGACACTTGTGCAACACTTTTGCAACTTTATAGTGGAAACGTTTCGCCAGCCAGTGGCTTCATAGGTCAAATACAAACAATGGTGGATACCCATGTGCTGTATAAGTGTTTCATTCATAAACTTGTCGTGTTTTTAAACCATTTATATAATACCTGTCTGACACAAGAAAATCTTGTTATCTTAATACGGAGAATTCTTCAGCGGATTTTGTCCACTGGTGACACTTCCTCCAACTGCTTCGCCTCACCTGCCTTCAGTATATAAGTACCTTTTCCATGCATATGCTGTACTCATACACATGACAGACACATCATCAGTCACTTTTTCCAGGATGCAGGTTCACCGTGTATAGCTGGAGTCGCTTCCGGAAGTCACTGCCCCCACGACCCGGTCCCAGACCAAGCCTCATGTTTGCAGGTCTGGTCCATCAATATGTTAGTGCCCGCAGTTCAATGTATGCACTTTAGCCCGATTCTTTTGAGGAATCTATCGAGTTCTGTCTTGGAAGCAGCTAGGGGTTTGCTGGTAATCCACCTTATACTGGAGGGTAGGGCGTTGAAGAATCGTAGTCTCTTAACACTTATTGAGTTCTCTTTTAGTGTATTCATCGCTCCTGTGTTTTTCATTGAAGGTATCCTGCACTGTCTGCCAAGCTTCTTATATTCATAAGTAGTAATATAGATGTGCAGGTTTAGGATCAATCCCTCCAGCATCTTCCTTGGTGTAGATTATGATGCATCTTTCTCGCCTACGTTCTAAGGAGTTATGTTCTGTGGACTTCAAGTGATCCCATTAATTTAGATGCGTGTCTGAGTTTATACGAACTATAAAGGCTCTCTGTATATTTTCCTTCTGAGCAATTTTGCCTACCTTAAAGGCGGCTGTTAGCACCACTTAGATATCTTCTCCTCTCCCTCTCCTCGGACCAAGAGATCAATCTTTATCAAGAGACCTGATCGCGAGGTTACCAACCTTTCTACTGACGACCTCCGCAGATCAACTGAGGAGCTAAAATCTAATCAATCCACACAACATCGAGTCTGATCACTCCATGCTGGACCTGCCTCTCCTATACCCACATCACCAAGGAGTGCTCCCACATGAATAAAAAGCTCTGTTCCATCTGCAGTGCTGACGGCAACACAAGTTCTGAATCCCCAAGACTGACAAATTTAAGTGTCTAAATTGCAAAGGCGATCACCCCACCCTTGTTGTCAGATATCCCGAGCGGAAAATCGTCCGCTTCTCAGTACAGCAAGATAGCTTCCCCAGCATAGCAGGACAGCCCCAGCAGAGCAAAACAGCCCACCAGCACAGCAAGAGACCCCAGCACAGCAAAGCATCTCCCAGCACAGCAAGACAGTTCCCCAGCACAGCAAGGCAGCCCCAAGCACAGCAAGGCAGCCCCCAGCACAGCAAGACAGACCCAAAACAGCAAGACAGACCCATCACAGCAAAGCAGCCCCAGCACAGCAAAGCATCCCAGCACAGCAAGGCAGCCCCTGCACAGCAAGACAGCCCCAGCACAGCAAGACAACCCTAGCACAACAAGACAACCCCAGAACAGCAAGGCAACCCCAGCATAGCAAGGCAGCCCCTGCACAACAAGGCAGCCCCAGCACAGCAAGAAAGCCCCAGCACAGCACAGCAACAAGAACATGGGTCTCTGGGCTATTACAGTGGCATGTCTTGCAACCTTTAAGGCGAAAAATCCAATAAGTTTATATTGGGTTGCTGGACCATACCCCGGCCGGGATTGAACCCGCGGTCAGAGAATCTCAAAACTCCAGCCCGTCGCGTTAGCCACTAGACCAGCTAGCCACAATAAGATTCATCCAACTAGGTATATTTCTACACCATAGGAAGGTTAGCACAGGCACCACTGTGACCACAAATGCAAGTTTTTACAGACGAATCTCCAGCTAGCGTGGCCGTGACGAACTCTAGCTCAAGTCCCTTCACTGCCGTCAACATGACTCACGAAATCGTAATGACACGATTGCAAACAAACCATACCAAACTTGCATTTGTGGTCACAGTGGTGCCTGTGCTAACCTTCCTATGGTGTAGAAATATACCTAGTTGGACGAATCTTATTGTGGCTAGCTGGTCTAGTGGCTAACGCGACGGGCTGGAGTTTTGAGACTCTCTGACCGCGGGTTCAATCCCGGCCGGGGTATGGTCCAGCAACCCAGCATTTTGTCTTAGAGATAGGAAGGTGTTTTAGAATTAGTCACCGAAGCGGCTAAGTTATTGTGTACATCATATCCATCATGTGGATGGTAGCGCAAGAGCGTATGGCTACACAAAAGGCCTAAGAACTAGGCCTCACTATTGGAAGAAAATTCAGGATATTTGCTTGTTTCATTAGTAAGATGCATTGACATATCACATAAGTTAATAATTGGATAATAAAGCACATTAGTGTTCATGAGAATGGCCATTAGGATGAATATTTACTTAGTATTTTCATCATTTTGCACTTGACAAGCTGCCAGAAGTACTTGGAATCAAGCCTAAGCCTGGCTACTGTATCAGTCTGTTCACATTGCATGTTGGTTCATAGACACGCCTATCTGCGTTCATGTTGTAATGAGTGACAGATCTATTCATGTTGTAATGAGTGACAGATCTATTCATGTTGTAATGAGTGACAGATCTATTCATGTTGTAATGAGTGACAGATCTATTCATGTTGTAATGAGTGACAGATCTATTCATGTTGTAATGAGTGACAGATCTATTCATGTTGTAATGAGTGACAGATCTATTCATGTTGTAATGAGTGACAGATCTATTCATGTTGTAATGAGTGACAGATCTATTCATGTTGTAATGAGTGACAGATCTATTCATGTTGTAATGAGTGACAGATCTATTCATGTTGTAATGAGTGACAGATCTATTCATGTTGTAATGAGTGACAGATCTATTCATGTTGTAATGAGTGACAGATCTATTCATGTTGTAATGAGTGACAGATCTATTCATGTTGTAATGAGTGACAGATCTATTCATGTTGTAATGAGTGACAGATCTATTCATGTTGTAATGAGTGACAGATCTATTCATGTTGTAATGAGTGACAGATCTATTCATGTTGTAATGAGTGACAGATCTATTCATGTTGTAATGAGTGACAGATCTATTCATGTTGTAATGAGTGACAGATCTATTCATGTTGTAATGAGTGACAGATCTATTCATGTTGTAATGAGTGACAGATCTATTCATGTTGTAATGAGTGACAGATCTATTCATGTTGTAATGAGTGACAGATCTATTCATGTTGTAATGAGTGACAGATCTATTCATGTTGTAATGAGTGACAGATCTATTCATGTTGTAATGAGTGACAGATCTATTCAGGTTTTCTAGCTGCATCAAATGACATTCACTTTCATTGTAAATTTACTTCTCTCAATATTATTCCTAATGCTAGACAAAGATATACCAAAATTAAGTTCTACGTTTTCTTTCAGAGTATTTTTTTGGCAACTTTTAAATTTTATCATGATGGAATAATTTATTGTGTGATGGAATCCATCAAAAATGTACATTAATTTGTTTTTCTCTGTTTTTTTTTTGGCTTCTTCAATGGGCATGCTGTTAGAGTCCGGTGCCTTCAAAGATGACATGACATCAATGATAATCAAAGAGTTAAACAGTGTCATAAGTTAACTTTAGTGCTATTAGGACGAAAAACATTTCATTTTACAGTGTAGACGCCCAGCTGTTAATTCTTACGTCTAACTCAACATGATTGCCATAGCTCTTATCTAGGGAGGTGACAACAAGAGTAGATGTGTTTTCCAGGGATCGGATATCGTTAGCCGTTTTGATATCATGAATGGTAATGGGACCAATCTTATATGTCTCAATGTTGGAGGTAAGGATGTTGGCAAGCACATGAGTGAGGACCTGATTAGCAGATACAAAGCAGGGATATACGTAATTAGTAATGGTAATTTGCTGAGAAGGGGTGTTGGAAATTAACAGTTATCCACAGCAACTGGTATCAACTGCAGGTTAGACAAACACTAAGGATGTTGCAGTACCATTCATAGACAACTGGGACTACTTCTATAGTATGAATATGTTTGCCAGGGATGGAGTTTATCAGGGCCGGGGTAGCGGCATCCGCTAGCTCATTCTTGGGAGATGTTAGGGCATCAAACTAGCAATGGTTAGAGTTATGGGTTTAGTGGGGAAAATGGATTGAGGAGCCACTGATTTCGGCTGTATAAATTATCAACACTGTGATATCATGGATTTTAGGAATAACATTCATCAAATAACGTAAAGATAATAACAGTAATTGTGTAAAGACAAAACTGAACAGGGAAAAGATGCAGTTGAACAAATCACATTAACATCTTTTACACCAACAGCCGAAGTGCTAGAAACAAAGCGAACTATTTAAGTGCTGTTGCATGTGAGGGAAACATTGAAGTTATCACAACGACTGAGACATTGTTTAACTTGAAGAGTTGGGATGTGACTGACGAGTGTCACATTAAGGTGTTAAACATGGGTGATGGAGAAGTTGCATGAAATGTTGCATGAAATGATGTAAAAAAAATCGAACAGATACAGAATCTGTTTAGAATTTCTTGGACATGAAAAATTGGTTTTCGGTGAAAACGAGACGAAATTGTTAGGCTTCTAGACACGATAATGTAATAATAGTAGGGGATTTTAATTTTATCCAAACTGACTTCTTTGGCCGGTAATTTGGAATCCAATGACTACCTGGAAGTAGTTGAAGACTGCTTTCTGAAGCAGCTCGTAAAAGAACCAACCAGAGGTAATAATTTGCTTAATCTCGTTTTGATGAATGAGACACTTGTGCAACACTTTTGCAACTTTATAGTGGAAACGTTTCGCCAGCCAGTGGCTTCATAGGTCAAATACAAACAATGGTGGATACCCATGTGCTGTATAAGTGTTTCATTCATAAACTTGTCGTGTTTTTAAACCATTTATATAATACCTGTCTGACACAAGAAAATCTTGTTATCTTAATACGGAGAATTCTTCAGCGGATTTTGTCCACTGGTGACACTTCCTCCAACTGCTTCGCCTCACCTGCCTTCAGTATATAAGTACCTTTTCCATGCATATGCTGTACTCATACACATGACAGACACATCATCAGTCACTTTTTCCAGGATGCAGGTTCACCGTGTATAGCTGGAGTCGCTTCCGGAAGTCACTGCCCCCACGACCCGGTCCCAGACCAAGCCTCATGTTTACAGGTCTGGTCCATCAATATGTTAGTGCCCGCAGTTCAATGTATGCACTTTAGCCCGATTCTTTTGAGGAATCTATCGAGTTCTGTCTTGGAAGCAGCTAGGGGTTTGCTGGTAATCCACCTTATACTGGAGGGTAGGGCGTTGAAGAATCGTAGTCTCTTAACACTTATTGAGTTCTCTTTTAGTGTATTCATCGCTCCTGTGTTTTTCATTGAAGGTATCCTGCACTGTCTGCCAAGCTTCTTATATTCATAAGTAGTAATATAGATGTGCAGGTTTAGGATCAATCCCTCCAGCATCTTCCTTGGTGTAGATTATGATGCATCTTTCTCGCCTACGTTCTAAGGAGTTATGTTCTGTGGACTTCAAGTGATCCCATTAATTTAGATGCGTGTCTGAGTTTATACGAACTATAAAGGCTCTCTGTATATTTTCCTTCTGAGCAATTTTGCCTACATTAAAGGCGGCTGTTAGCACCACTTAGATATCTTCTCCTCTCCCTCTCCTCGGACCAAGAGATCAATCTTTATCAAGAGACCTGATCGCGAGGTTACCAACCTTTCTACTGACGACCTCCGCAGATCAACTGAGGAGCTAAAATCTAATCAATCCACACAACATCGAGTCTGATCACTCCATGCTGGACCTGCCTCTCCTATACCCACATCACCAAGGACTGCTCCCACATGAATAAAAAGCTCTGTTCCATCTGCAGTGCTGACGGCAACACAAGTTCTGAATCCCCAAGACTGACAAATTTAAGTGTCTAAATTGCAAAGGCGATCACCCCACCCTTGTTGTCAGATATCCCGAGCGGAAAATCGTCCGCTTCTCAGTACAGCAAGATAGCTTCCCCAGCATAGCAGGACAGCCCCAGCAGAGCAAAACAGCCCACCAGCACAGCAAGAGACCCCAGCACAGCAAGACAGACCCAAAACAGCAAGACAGCCCCATCACAGCAAAGCAGCCCCAGCACAGCAAATCATCCCAGCACAGCAAGGCAGCCCCTGCACAGCAAGACAGCCCCAGCACAGCAAGACAACCCTAGCACAACAAGACAACCCCAGAACAGCAAGACAACCCCAGCATAGCAAGGCAGCCCCTGCACAACAAGGCAGCCCCAGCACAGCAAGAAAGCCCCAGCACAGCACAGCAACAAGAACATGGGTCTCTGGGCTATTACAGTAGCATGTCTTGCAACCTTTAAGGTGAAAAATCCAATAAGTTTATATTGGGTTGCTGGACCTCCTGGATAATACATCCTCCCCATAAACCATACCCCAGCCGGGATTGAACCCGCGGTCAGAGAGTCTCGAAACTCCAGCCCGTCGCGTTAGCCACTAGACCAGCTAGCCACAATAAGATTCATCCAACTAGGTATATTTCTACACCATAGGAAGGTTAGCACAGGCACCACTGTGACCACAAATGCAAGTTTTTACAGACGAATCTCCAGCTAGCGTGGCCGTGACGAACTCTAGCTC
>NW_027199082.1:15000-35998 GCF_038502225.1 Cherax quadricarinatus
AGAGATGGAGCTATTGGGTAGATGGCGAGAATATTTTTAGGAACTTTTAAATGTCGACGAAGGGAGGCGGTAATTTCATGCACTGGTCAGGGAGATATACCACCTTTTAGGAGTGAAAAAGAGAAGGATGTGAGTGTGGGGGAGGTGCGTGACGCATTATGTAGAACGATGGGGGTAAAGCAGCTGGAACTGACGGGACCATGACAAATGGTAAAAGCAGAGTGATATAGTGTTGGAGTGGTTGGTGTTTTTGTTTAATAAATGTATGAAAGAGGGGAAGGTACCTAGGGATTGGCGGAGAGCATGCATAGTCACTTTATATAAAGGGAAGGGGGACAAAAGAGATTGTAAAAAAATTATAGAGGAATAAGTTTACTGAGCATACCAGGAAAAGTGTACGGTAGGGTTATTATTGAAAGAATTAGAGGTAAGACAGAATGTAGGATTGCGGATGAGCAAGGAGGTTTTAGAGTGGGTACAGGATGTGTAGATCAAGTGTTTACATTGAAGCATATATGTGAACAGTATTTAGATAAAGGTAGGGAAGTTTTCATTGCATTTATGGATTTAGAAAAGGCATATGATGGAGTGGATAGAGGAGCGATGTGGCAGATGTTGCAAGTGTATGGAATAGGTGGTAAGTTACTAAATGCTGTAAAGAGTTTTTATGAGGATAGTGAGGTTCAGGTTAGGGTGTGTAGAAGAGAGGGAGACTACTTCCCGGTAAAAGTAGGTCTTAGACAGGGATGTGTAATATCACCATGGTTGTTTAATATATGTATAGGTGGGGTTGTAAAAGAAGTAAATGCTAGGGTGTTCGGGAGAGGGGTGGGATTAAATTATGGGGAATCAAATACAAAATGGGAATTGACACAGTTACTTTTTGTTGATGATACTGTGCTTATGGGAGATTCTAAAGAAAAATTGCAAAGGTTAGTGGACGAGTTTGGGAGTGTGTGTAAAGTTGAAAGTTGAAAGTGAACATAGAAAAGAGTAAGGTGATGAGAGTATCAAATGATTTAGATAAAGAAAAATTGGAAATCAAATTGGGGAGGAGTATGGAAGAAGTGAATGTTTTCAGGTATTTGGGAGTTGATGTGTCAGCAGATGGATTTATGAAGGATGAGGTTAACCAAAGAATTGATGAAGGAAAAAAGGCGATTGGTGCGTTGAGGTATATGTGGAGACAAAAAAACTTTATCAATGGAGGTAAAGAAGGGAAAGTATGAAAGTATAGTAGTACCAACACTCTTATGTGTGTGAAGCTTGGGTTGTAAATGCTGCAGCGAGGAGGCGGTTGGAGGCAGTGGAGATGTCCTGTCTAAGGGCAATGTGTGGTGTAAATATTATGCAGAAAATTCGGAGTGTGGAAATTAGGAGGTGTGGAGTTAATAAAAGTATTAGTCAGAGGGCTGAAGAAGGGTTGTTGAGGTGGTTTGGTCATTTAGAGAGAATGGATGAAAGTAGAATGACATGGAGAGTGTATAATTCTGTAGGAGAAGGAAGGCGGGGTAGGGGTCGTCCTCGAAAAGGTTGGAGGGAGGGGGTAAAGGAGGTTTCGTGGGTGAGGGGCTTGGACTTCCAGCAAGCGTGCGTGAGCGTGTTAGATAGGAGTGAATAGAGACGAATGATATTTGGGACCTGACGAGCTGTTGGAATGTGAGCAAGGTAATATTTAGTGAAGGGATTCAGGGAAACCGGTTATTTTTATATAGCCGGACTTAAGTCCTGGAAATGGGAAGTACAATGCCTGCACTTCAAAGGAGGTGTTTGAGATATTGGCAGTTTGGAGGGATATGTTGTGTATCATTATACGTATATGCTTCTAAACTGTTGTATTCTGAGCACCTCTGCAAAAACAGTGATTATGTGTGAGTGAGGTGAAAGTGTTGAATGATGATGAAAGTATTTTCTTTTGGGGGGATTTTCTTTCTTTTTGGGTCACTCTGCCTCGGTGGGAGACGACCGACTCGTATATATATATATATATATATATATATATATATATATATATATATATATATATATATATATATATATATATATATATATATATATATATATGCAAAACAACCACTGTGAAAGAATAGAGAAATTCCAATCGCTTTAGTGACTACTCACATTATCAAGGAAAGTCACGAAAGCGCTTGGAATTTCTCTATTCTTTCACAGTGGTTGTTTTGAATATTCTGAAATCACCTGTTTACTATGATCTTATTGCATATATATATATATATATATATATATATATATATATATATATATATATATATATATATATATATATATATATATATATATATATATATATATATATTAACAAGTCGGCCGTCTCCCACCGAGGCAGGGTGACCCAAAAAAGAAAGAAAATCCCCAAAGAGATAATATGAAAATACTTTCATCATCATTCAACACTTACACCTCACTCACACATAATCACTGTTTTTGCAGAGGTGCTCAGAACACAACAGTTTAGAAGCATATACGTATAAAGATACACAACATATCCCTCCAAACTGCTAATATCCCGAACCCCTCCTTTAGAGTGCAGGCATTGTACTTCCCATTTCCAGGACTCAAGTCCGACTATATAAAAATTACCGGTTTCCCTGAATCCCTTCCCTAAATATTACCCTGCTCACACTCCAACAGCTCGTCAGGTCCCAAACACCATTCGTCTCCATTCACTCCTATCTAACACGCTCACGCACGCTTGCTGGAAGTCCAGGCCCCTCGCCCACAAAACCTCCTTTACCCCCCTTCCTCCAACCTTTTCGAGGACGACCCCTACCCCGCCTTCCTTCCCCTACAGATTTATATGCTCTCCATGTCATTCTACTTCGATTCATTCTCTCTAAATGACCAAACCACCTCAACAACCCCTCTTCAGCCCTCTGACTAATACTTTTATTAACATCACACCTCCTAATTTCCACACTCGGAATTTTCTGCATAATATTTACACCACACATTGCCCTTAGACAGGACATCTCCACTGCCTCCAACCGCCTCCTCGCTGCTGCATTCACAACCCAAGCTTCACACCCATATAAGAGTGTTGGTACTACTATACTTTCATACATTCATTTCTTTGTCTCAATAGATAACGTTTTTTGTCTCCACATATACCTCAATGCATCACTCAACTTTTTTCCCTCATCAATTCTATGATTAACCTCATCCTTCATAAATCCATCTGCTGATACTTCAACTCCCAAATATCTGAAAACATTCACTTCTTCCATATTCCTCCTCCCTAATTTGATATCCAATTTGTCTTTATCTAAATCATTTGATACCCTCATCACCTTACTATTTTCTATGTTCACTTTCAACTTTCTACCTTTACACACATTCCCAAACTCATTCACTAACCTTTGCAATTTTTCTTTAGAATCTCCCATAAGAACAGTATCATCAGCAAAAAGTAACTGTCAATTCCCGTTTTGTATTTGATTCCCCATAATTTAATCCCACCCCTCTCCCGAACACCGTAGCATTTACTTCTTTTACAACCCCATCTATAAATATATTAAACAACCATGGTGACATTACACATCCCTGTCTAAGACCTACTTTTACCGGGAAGTATTCTCCCTCTCTTCTACACACCCTAACCTGAGCCTCACTATCCTCATAAAAGCTCTTTACAGCATTTAGTAACTTACCACCTAATCCATATACTTGCAACATCTGCCACATTGCTCCCCTATCCACTCTATCAAATGCCTTTTCTAAATCCATAAATGCAATATATATATATACACATATATATATATATATATATATATATATAAGTCCGGCCTGCCGGTTTCCCTGAATCCCTTCATAAATGTTACTTTGCTCACACTCCAACAGCACGTCAAGTATTAAAAACCATTTGTCTCCATTCACTCCTATCAAACACGCTCACGCATGCCTGCTGGAAGTCCAAGCCCCTCGCACACAAAACCTCCTTTACCCCCTCCCTCCAACCCTTCCTAGGCCGACCCCTACCCCGCCTTCCTTCCACTACAGACTGATACACTCTTGAAGTCATTCTGTTTCGCTCCATTCTCTCTACATGTCCGAACCACCTCAACAACCCTTCCTCAGCCCTCTGGACAACAGTTTTGGTAATCCCGCACCTCCTCCTAACTTCCAAACTACGAATTCTCTGCATTATATTCACACCACACATTGCCCTCAGACATGACATCTCCACTGCCTCCAGCCTTCTCCTCGCTGCAACATTCATCACCCACGCTTCACACCCATATAAGAGCGTTGGTAAAACTATACTCTCATACATTCCCCTCTTTGCCTCCAAGGACAAAGTTCTTTGTCTCCACAGACTCCTAAGTGCACCACTCACTCTTTTTCCCTCATCAATTCTATGATTCACCTCATCTTTCATAGACCCATCCGCTGACACGTCCACTCCCAAATATCTGAATACGTTCACCTCCTCCATACTCTCTCCCTCCAATCTGATATTCAATCTTTCATCACCTAATCTTTTTGTTATCCTCATAACCTTACTCTTTCCTGTATTCACCTTTAATTTTCTTCTTTTGCACACCCTACCAAATTCATCCACCAATCTCTGCAACTTCTCTTCAGAATCTCCCAAGAGCACAGTGTCATCAGCAAAGAGCAGCTGTGACAACTCCCACTTTGTGTGTGATTCTTTATCTTTTAACTCCACGCCTCTTGCCAAGACCCTCGCATTTACTTCTCTTACAACCCCATCTATAAATATATTAAACAACCACGGTGACATCACACATCCTTGTCTAAGGCCTACTTTTACTGGGAAAAAATTTCCCTCTTTCCTACATACTCTAACTTGAGCCTCACTATCCTCGTAAAAACTCTTCACTGCTTTCAGTAACCTACCTCCTACACCATACACTTGCAACATCTGCCACATTGCCCCCCTATCCACCCTGTCATACGCCTTTTCCAAATCCATAAATGCCACAAAGACCTCTTTAGCCTTATCTAAATACTGTTCACTTATATGTTTCACTGTAAACACCTGGTCCACACACCCCCTACCTTTCCTAAAGCCTCCTTGTTCATCTGCTATCCTATTCTCCGTCTTACTCTTAATTCTTTCAATTATAACTCTACCATACACTTTACCAGGTACACTCAACAGACTTATCCCCCTATAATTTTTGCACTCTCTTTTATCCCCTTTGCCTTTATACAAAGGAACTATGCATGCTCTCTGCCAATCCCTAGGTACCTTACCCTCTTCCATACATTTATTAAATAATTGCACCAACCACTCCAAAACTATATCCCCACCTGCTTTTAACATTTCTATCTTTATCCCATCAATCCCGGCTGCCTTACCCCCTTTCATTTTACCTACTGCCTCACGAACTTCCCCCACACTCACAACTGGCTCTTCCTCACTCCTACAAGATGTTATTCCTCCTTGCCCTATACACGAAATCACAGCTTCCCTATCTTCATCAACATTTAACAATTCCTCAAAATATTCCTTCCATCTTCCCAATACCTCTAACTCTCCATTTAATAACTCTCCTCTCCTATTTTTAACTGACAAATCAATTTGTTCTCTAGGCTTTCTTAACTTGTTAATCTCACTCCAAAACTTTTTCTTATTTTCAACAAAATTTGTTGATAACATCTCACCCACTCTCTCATTTGCTCTCTTTTTACATTGCTTCACCACTCTCTTAACCTCTCTCTTTTTCTCCATATACTCTTCCCTCCTTGCATCACTTCTACTTTGTAAAAACTTCTCATATGCTAACTTTTTCTCCCTTACTACTCTCTTTACATCATCATTCCACCAATCGCTCCTCTTCCCTCCTGCACCCACTTTCCTGTAACCACAAACTTCTGCTGAACACTCTAACACTACATTTTTAAACCTACCCCATACCTCTTCGACCCCATTGCCTATGCTCTCATTAGCCCATCTATCCTCCAATAGCTGTTTATATCTTACCCTAACTGCCTCCTCTTTTAGTTTATAAACCTTCACCTCTCTCTTCCCTGATGCTTCTATTCTCCTTGTATCCCATCTACCTTTTACTCTCAGTGTAGCTACAACTAGAAAGTGATCTGATATATCTGTGGCCCCTCTATAAACATGTACATCCTGAAGTCTACTCAACAGTCTTTTATCTACCAATACATAATCCAACAAACTACTGTCATTTCGCCCTACATCATATCGTGTATACTTATTTATCCTCTTTTTCTTAAAATATGTATTACCTATAACTAAACCCCTTTCTATACAAAGTTCAATCAAAGGGCTCCCATTATCATTTACACCTGGCACCCCAAACTTACCTACCACACCCTCTCTAAAAGTTTCTCCTACTTTAGCATTCAAGTCCCCTACCACAATTACTCTCTCACTTGGTTCAAAGGCTCCTATACATTCACTTAACATCTCCCAAAATCTCTCTCTCTCCTCTGCATTCCTCTCTTCTCCAGGTGCATACACGCTTATTATGACCCACTTCTCGCATCCAACCTTTACTTTAATCCACATAATTCTTGAATTTACACATTCATATTCTCTTTTCTCCTTCCATAACTGATCATTTAACATTACTGCTACCCCTTCCTTTGCTCTAACTCTCTCAGATACTCCAGATTTAATCCCATTTATTTCCCCCCACTGAAACTCTCCTACCCCCTTCAGCTTTGTTTCGCTTAGGGCCAGGACATCCAACATCTTTTCATTCATAACATCAGCAATCATCTGTTTATTGTCATCCGCACTACATCCACGCACATTTAAGCAACCCAGTTTTATAAAGTTTTTCTTCTTCTCTTTTTTAGTAATTGTATACAGGAGAAGGGGTTACTAGCCCATTGCTCCCGGCATTTTAGTCGCCTCATACGACACGCATGGCTTACGGAGGAAAGATTCTTTTCCACTTCCCCATGGACAATAGAAGAAATAAAAAAGAACAAGAGCTATTTAGAAAAAGGAGAAAAACCTAGATGTATGTATATATATATATGCATGTGCGTGTCTGTGAAGTGTGACCAAAGTGTAAGTAGGAGTAGCAAGATATCCCTGTTATCTTAGCGTGTTTATGAGACAGAAAAAGAAACCAGCAATCCTACCATCATGCAAAACAGTTACAGGTTTTTGTTTCACAGTCATCTGGCAGGACGGTAGTACTTCCCTGGGTGGTTGCTGTCTACCAACCTACTACCTACATACATATATATATATATAGATATATATATATATATATATATATATATATATATATATATATATATATATATATATATATATATATATATATATATTTGTTCCCCGGCTCTAATGGGATAATATTAGATTTATAATACTTATCATGCCAGTAATCTGTTATGCCCACTGTTAGAACATGCACATAGGTTCCTCAAGAATGACGGGGCATATTAGAAGATTCATTTCTGCAGTTTATTGAAAGAGAATATGTTGAACAGTTTCACTGTCACGTCCGCATTCAAAGTCCACCTCCAGCCGCTGATCATACCACCGACTACATGACTCACATGACCTGAGTCCACCTCCAGCCGCTGATCATACCACCGACTACATGACTCACATGACCTGAGTCCACCTCCAGCCGCTGATCATACCACCGACTACATGACTCACATGACCTGAGTCCACCTCCACTGATCATACCACCGACTACACTCGCCTGACCTGAGTCCACCTCCAGCCGCTGATCATACCACCGACTACATGACTCACCTGACCTGAGTCCACCTCCAGCCGCTGATCATACCACCGACTACATGACTCACCTGACCTGAGTCCACCTCCAGCCGCTGATCATACCACCGACTACATGACTCACCTGACCTGAGTCCACCTCCAGCCGCTGATCATACCACCGACTACATGACTCGCCTGACCTGAGTCCACCTCCAGCCGCTGATCATACCACCGACTACATGACTCACCTGACCTGAGTCCACCTCCAGCCGTTGATCATAACACCGACTACATGACTCGCCTGACCTGAGTCCACCTCCAGCCGCTGATCATACCACCGACTACATGACTCGCCTGACCTGAGTCCACCTCCAGCCGCTGATCATACCACCGACTACATGACTCACCTGACCTGAGTCCACCTCCAGCGCGATCATGATCATACTCACCTGACTGAGTACAGCCGCTGATCATAACACCGACTACCTCTGACCTGAGTCCACCTCCAGCCGCTGATCATACCACCGACTACATGACTCACCTGACCTGAGTCCACCTCCAGCCGCTGATCATACCACCGACTACATGACTCACCTGACCTGAGTCCACCTCCAGCCGCTGATCATACCACCGACTACATGACTCACCTGACCTGAGTCCACCTCCAGCCGCTGATCATACCACCGACTACATGACTCACCTGACCTGAGTCCACCTCCAGCCGCTGATCATACCACCGACTACATGACTCACCTGTCCTGAGTCCACCTCCAGCCGCTGATCATACCACCGACTACATGACTCACCTGTCCTGAGTCCACCTCCAGCCGCTGATCATACCACCGACTACATGACTCGCCTGACCTGAGTCCACCTCCAGCCGCTGATCATACCACCGACTACATGACTCACCTGTCCTGAGTCCACCTCCAGCCGCTGATCATACCACCGACTACATGACTCACCTGTCCTGAGTCCACCTCCAGCCGCTGATCATACCACCGACTACATGACTCACCTGACCTGAGTCCACCTCCAGCCGCTGATCATACCACCGACTACATGACTCACCTGTCCTGAGTCCACCTCCAGCCGCTGATCATACCACCGACTACATGACTCACCTGACCTGAGTCCACCTCCAGCCGCTGATCATAACACCGACTACATGACTCACCTGACCTGAGTCCACCTCCAGCCGCTGATCATAACACCGACTACATGACTCACCTGACCTGAGTCCACCTCCAGCCGCTGATCATAACACCGACTACATGACTCACCTGACCTGAGTCCACCTCCAGCCGCTGATCATAACACCGACTACATGACTCACCTGACCTGAGTCCACCTCCAGCCGCTGATCATAACACCGACTACATAACTCACTTGACCTGAGTCCACCTCCAGCCGCTGATCATACCACCGACTACATAACTCACTTGACCTGAGTCCACCTCCAGCCGCTGATCATAACACCGACTACATAACTCACCTGTCTTGAGTCCACCTCCAGCCGCTGATCATAACACCGACTACATAACTCACTTGACCTGAGTCCACCTCCAGCCGCTGATCATACCACCGACTACATGACTCACTTGACCTGAGTCCACCTCCAGCCGCTGATCATACCACCGACTACATAACTCACTTGACCTGAGTCCACCTCCAGCCGCTGATCATACCACCGACTACATGACTCACTTGACCTGAGTCCACCTCCAGCCGCTGATCATACCACCGACTACATGACTCACATGACCTGAGTCCACCTCCAGCCGCTGATCATACCACCGACTACATGACTCACCTGTCCTGAGTCCACCTCCAGCCGCTGATCATACCACCGACTACATGACTCACCTGACCTGAGTCCACCTCCAGCCGCTGATCATACCACCGACTACATGACTCACCTGACCTGAGTCCACCTCCAGCCGCTGATCATACCACCGACTACATGACTCACCTGACCTGAGTCCACCTCCAGCCGCTGATCATACCACCGACTACATGACTCACCTGACCTGAGTCCACCTCCAGCCGCTGATCATACCACCAACTACATGACTCACCTGTCCTGAGTCCACCTCCAGCCGCTGATCATACCACCGACTACATGACTCACCTGACCTGAGTCCACCTCCAGCCGCTGATCATACCACTGACTACATGACTCACCTGACCTGAGTCCATCTGCAGCCGCTGATCATACCACCGACTACATGACTCACCTGTCCTGAGTCCACCTCCAGCCGCTGATCATAACACCGACTACATGACTCACCTGACCTGAGTCCACCTCCAGCCGCTGATCATACCACCGACTACATGACTCACCTGACCTGAGTCCATCTACAGCCGCTGATCATACCACCGACTACATGACTCACCTGACCTGAGTCCACCTCCAGCCGCTGATCATACCACCGACTACATGAATCACATGACATGAGTCCACCTCCAGCCGCTGATCATAACACCGACTACATAACTCACCTGTCTTGAGTCCACCTCCAGCCGCTGATCATACCACCGACTACATAACTCACATGACCTGAGTCCACCTCCAGCCGCTGATCATACCACCGACTACATAACTCACATGACCTGAGTCCACCTCCAGCCGCTGATCATACCACCGACTACATAACTCACCTGGCATCTGTCCGTAAAGGTGAATACTGAATACACTCTAGATGGTACTACACTATATACATAACAAAACACAACTCATACTCTACTGACACCATCCCTACGTTCATCATATCTCTACGTTCACCACTCCATCCCCAAGTTCACCACACCATCTATACGTTCACCATATCTCTACGTTCACCACAAAACCTTGCGTTCACCACACCATCCCCAAGTTCACCACAAAATCCCTACGTTCACCATAATTCCTATATTCATCACAGAATTCCTATGTTCACACTATCCCTACGTTCACCACACCATCCCTGCGTTCACCACACAATTCCTATGTTCACACCAGCCATACGTTCGCCACACAATTAATATCACCACATTACCCCTACGCTCACCACAATACCCCTACGTTCGCCACACGATCCCTACGTTCACCGCACCTCCATATGTTCACCCCAGCACTCCTATGTTCACCTCACCATCCCTACGTTCACCTCACCACCCCTACGTTCACTACACCACCCCTACGTTTATCCAACCACCATAACGTTCACCCTACCATCCCTACGTTCATTTCACCTCCCTACGTTCACCCCTTCCACGACGTAGTGACAGTATAAAGAGATGTCATCAACATGGTACAATCTGATTTTGTCAGTTGCATCTTCACTGATAAGCGGTAACTAGCGTATTATTTCTTCATGTGTCTGTTGATAACACAGCAACCAGAGCGCCTCAGTGCTTGGTTGGTGTGTCACTGTGTTTAACACAGCAACCAGAGTGCCTCAGTGCTTGGTTGGTGTGTCACTGTGTTTAACACAGCAACCAGAGTGCCTCAGTGCTTGGTTGGTGTGCCACTGTGTTTTACACAGCAACCAGAGTGCCTCAGTGCTTGGTTGGTGTGCCACTGTGTTTAACACAGCAACCAGAGTGCCTCAGTGCTTGGTTGGTGTGTCAATGAGTTTCACACAGCAACCAGAGTGCCTCAGTGCTTGGTTGGTGTGCCACTGTGTTTAACACAGCAACCAGAGTGCCTCAGTGCTTGGTTGGCGTGTCACTGTGTTTAACACAGCAACCAGAGTACGTCAGTGCTGGGTTGGTGTGTCACTGTGTTTAACACAGTAACCAGAGTACGTCAGTGCTGGGTTGGTGTGTCACTGTGTTTAACACAGTAACCAGAGTACGTCAGTGCTGGGTTGGTGTGCCACTGTGTTAACACAGCAACCAGAGTGCGTCAGTGCTGAGTTGGTATGGCACTGTGTTAACACAGCGACTAGAGTGCGTCAGTGCTGGGTTGGTGTGGCACTGTGTTAACACAGAGTGCTTCAGTGCTGGGTTGGTGTAGCACTGTGCTTGTTAACACAGCGACCAGAGTGCCTAAGTGCTGGGTTGGTGTGGCACTCTGTTGATAACACAACTAGTGTATATCAGTGCCAGGCTGGAATGGCACTGTGTTGATAACACAGCGACCAGTGCATCTAAAGTACCAGGCTGGAGTGGCACTGTGTTGATAACACAGCGGCCATTGTATGTGAGTGTCAGGTTGGAGTGGCACTGTGTTGATAACAGAGTGACCAGAGTATCTCAGTGCCAGGCTGGAGTGGCACTGTGTTTGTTGATAACACAGCGGCCATTGTATCTCAGTACCAGGTTGGAGTGGCACTGTGTTTGTTGATAACACAGCGGCCATTGTATCTCAGTACCAGGTTGGAGTGGCACTGTGTTTGTTGATAACACAGCGGCCAGTGTATCTCAGTGCCAGGCTGGAGTGACACTGTGTTTGTTCATAACACAGCGTCCATTGTATCTCAGTGCCAAGCTGGAGTGGCACTGTCTTGATAACACAGCGACCAGAGTATCTCAGTGCCAGGCTGGAGTGGCACTGTATTCGTTGATAACACAGCGGCCATTGTATCTCAGTGCCAGGCTGGAGTGACATTGTTTGTTGATAACACAGCGACCAGTGTATCTCAAGTGCCAGGCTGGAGTGACACTGTGTTTGTTGATAACACAGCGGCCAGTGTATCTCAGTGCCAGGCTGGAGTGACACTGTGTTTGTTGATAACACAGCGGCCAGTGTATCTCAGTGCCAGGTTGGAGTGACACTGTGTTTGTTGATAAAACAGCGGCCAGTGTATCTCAGTGTCAGGCTGGAGTGACACTGTGTTCGTTGATAACACAGCGGCCAGTGTATCTGAGTGTCAGGTTGGAGTGGCACTGTGTTGATAACAGAGAGACCAGAGTATCTCAGTGCCAGGCAGGAGTAGCACTGTGTTTGTTGATAACACAGCCGCCATTGTATCTCAGTACCAAGTTGGAGTGACACTGTGTTTGTTCATAACACAGCGGCCAGTGTATCTCAGTGCCAAGCTGGAGTGGCACTGTGTTTGATAACACAGTGTCCGTTGTATCTCAGTGCCAAGCTGGAGTGGCACTGTGTTGATAACACAGCGACCAGTGTATCTCAGTGCCAGGCTGGAGTGGCACTGTATGTTGATAACACAGCGACCAGTGTATCTCAGTGCTAAGCTGTAGTGGCACTGTGTTGATAACACAGCGACCAGTGTATCTGTGCCAAGCTGGAGTGGCACTGTGTTTGTTGATAACACAGCGACCAGTGTATCTCAGTGCCAAGCTGGAGTGGCACCGTGTTTGGCCTCCTCTGATAGCCATGTTTTTTGATTCGTCTGAATAGAAATTAGGTTGTGATTGGGTTCATTTTTTGGTGGTGCGGAGAGCGTCAGCGGCCGTCAGCACCACAAATTACCCACGTCATTTTGTCCTGACACACACTCATCAATGATATTTTGGAAATATATAATAATAATAATAATAATAATAATAATAATAATAATAATAATAATAATAATAATAATAATAATAATAATAATAATAATAATAATTAAGACTACTTTTGATTTCGTAATATTTCATTACAGAATTCCATATCAGCGGCCGCTATTTTACAAGACTCCCGGTTATCAGTGCCCCCGCGAGGCGATCTCTGACCAGGCCCCCTTGACGGTCCCTGACCAGGCCTCCTTGACGGTCCCTGACCAGGCCTCCTTGACGGTCCCTGACCAGGCCTCCTTGACGGTCCCTGGCCAGGCCCCCTTGACGGTCCCTGACCAGGCCTCCTTGACGGTCCCTGGCCAGGCCCCCTTGACGGAATCTAAACCATCAGACGGTTTAAATTCCATCAAGTAGGTCTGACATTTTTAAATATTCATGAAACAAATCAGGCATTTTTTAAATATTAATAAAACACAGTATGGGGTTTAAGGCATCATATTCTCCATAAAAAACCACAAACCACATGATGTTTTACTGACATACTTATCAGCATACAAAACCATTGATATACATTCATTTTTAACCAGGGTTTTCCATTGACAGACATTTTAAATGACATCCTTCCAATGTTAATGAATTTACGTTCTGGACTTTACCCCGTAATATACATTTTATAAATATTTTTATTATTATTATTATTATTATTACTATTATTATTATTATTATTATTATTATTATAGAAGTAGAGTAGTAGTAGTAGTAGTAGTAGTAGTAGTAGTAGTAGTAGTAGTATAAAATTAAGCGCTAAAGCCGCAAGGGTCACAGCGCCTCAAGTTGTTTCCTTGCTTGTCCGTCTGGGGATTCGATTCCCAGACCTGAGTGACGAGCGGCGCGACTCTCACCGCTTAATAATTGCTCCTAAGACTTGCTGGCCGTCTTTGTGTGTGGGTAGAAAGGCGCTTGATGACAGTGGAAAGATAACGTGCCATCCTTATGTTTAGTGGCAACATGTGTGTGTGTGTGTGTGTGTGTGTGTGTGTGTGTGTGTGTGTGTGTGTGTGTGTGTTGGGACCTCGGTCACTCCAGTCATGTCCCAGACACACTCCAGACAACGTAATGATGCGAGTGTAACCACCTGCAGCAAGCAGGCCAGCTAGAGATAGCACACTGCCTACCTAATTTTAACACTGGCATTCTAGTTTTACCACTGATCTGCTAGTTTTAGCACTGGTATGCTAATTTTAGCACCTTTCACTGAGCAGGGTTGGAACACCGTTCAGTAAGGCTTGAACATCATTTCGTTCAAATAATAACATTTCGTGTCGTACCATTGTTCAGTCTTCTATCTTGAACACTGTGCTTCAGAGATCGAGGTCAATGGTCGCTGATCATGCAGCCTAGGAAAGCAAAGAAATAAGCTTGTCCAGGAACAGTGAATCAACCCAGGAGAACTGGGTTAGACAACTGCAGTAAGTAATGAATACAGGAGTTGAGCGCCCTGGCAAGCCTGACTGACAAGCTGGTAAAACACGGTGTGGAGGAACAATTCTGCTCTTTCACCTGGGCTAGTGTTATCCCGATCTGTGTGTGCCATCAGTTGCCATGTTGACAGCTGAACATATATTCTGTTTAAAGGTAATCAATACTCTGTTATATTCGTTGGCAGTTGATCAATATTATATTTGTTGCAGGTTGATCAATATTATATTTGTTGCAGGTTGATCAATATTATATTTGTTGCAGGTTGATCATTATTATATTTGTTTCAGGTTGATCAATATTATATTTGTTGCAGGTTGATCAATATTATATTTGTTGCAGGTTGATCATTATTATATTTGTTGCAGGTTGATCAATATTATATTTGTTGCAGGTTGATCAATATTATATTTGTTGCAGGTTGATCAATATTATATTTGTTGCAGGTTGATCAATATTATATTTGTTGCAGGTTGATCATTATTATATTTGTTGCAGGTTGATCAATATTATATTTGTTGCAGGTTGATCAATATTATATTTGTTGCAGGTTGATCAATATTATATTTGTTGCAGGTTGATCAATATTATATTTGTTGCAGGTTGATCATTATTATATTTGTTGCAGGTTGATCAATATTATATTTGTTGCAGGTTGATCAATATTATATTTGTTGCAGGTTGATCATTATTATATTTGTTGCAGGTTGATCAATATTATATTTGTTGCAGGTTGATCAATATTATATTTGTTGCAGGTTGATCAATATTATATTTGTTGCAGGTTGATCAATATTATATTTGTTGCAGGTTGATCAATATTATATTTGTTGCAGGTTGATCAATATTATATTTGTTGCAGGTTGATCATTATTATATTTGTTGCAGGTTGATCAATATTATATTTGTTGCAGGTTGATCAATATTATATTTGTTGCAGGTTGATCAATATTATATTTGTTGCAGGTTGATCAATATTATATTTGTTGCAGGTTGATCAATATTATATTTGTTGCAGGTTGATCATTATTATATTTGTTGCAGGTTGATCAATATTATATTTGTTGCAGGTTGATCAATATTATATTTGTTGCAGGTTGATCAATATTATATTTGTTGCAGGTTGATCAATATTATATTTGTTGCAGGTTGATCATTATTATATTTGTTGCAGGTTGATCAATATTATATTTGTTGCAGGTTGATCAATATTATATTTGTTGCAGGTTGATCAATATTATATTTGTTGCAGGTTGATCAATATTATATTTGTTGCAGGTTGATCAATATTATATTTGTTGCAGGTTGATCATTATTATATTTGTTGCAGGTTGATCAATATTATATTTGTTGCAGGTTGATCAATATTATATTTGTTGCAGGTTGATCAATATTATATTTGTTGCAGGTTGATCAATATTATATTTGTTGCAGGTTGATCAATATTATATTTGTTGCAGGTTGATCATTATTATATTTGTTGCAGGTTGATCAATATTATATTTGTTGCAGGTTGATCAATATTATATTTGTTGCAGGTTGATCAATATTATATTTGTTGCAGGTTGATCAATGTTGCAGGTTGATCAATATTATATTTGTTGCAGGTTGATCAATATTATATTTGTTGCAGGTTGATCAATATTATATTTGTTGCAGGTTGATCAATATTATATTTGTTGCAGGTTGATCATTATTATATTTGTTGCAGGTTGATCAATATTATATTTGTTGCAGGTTGATCAATATATTTGCAACTACGTATTGTTTTTTTGTTGAGAAGTATTCAGGTAAAATTAAATACTGTTAATCTATCGCACATTTAGTTACCTAGTTGTAATAACCGGAGTTTGAGGGTTCTAGCTCCTGGGCCAGACTCTTAACTTCTGATCAAGTGATGTACTTTATGTTCCACATCATCTGTGGACTTTACAACCTTATGTCCTACTGTTATTGAATGTTTCTTCTCACACTCACCTTCACTGCTGTACATAACCTGCTTCATGATCACACTAACACTACACACTCACCTTCACTGCTGTACATAACCTGCTTCATGATCACACTAACACTACACACTCACCTTCACTGCTGTATATAACCTGCTTCATGATCACACTAACACTACACTCTCTCACCTTCACCTGCTTCTGTATATACCTTCACTGCTGCATTGCTTGATCACACTAACACAACACACTAACCTTCACTGCTGTATATAACCTGCTTCTTGATCACACTAACACTACACTCTCACCTTCACTGCTGTATATAACCTGCTTCTTGATCACACTAACACTACACACTCACCTTCACTGCTGTATATAACCTGCTTCATGATCACACTAACACTACACTCTCACCTTCACTGCTGTATATAACCTGCTTCATGATCACACTAACACTACACACTCACCTTCACTGCTGTACATAACCTGCTTCATGATCACACTAACACTACACACTCACCTTCACTGCTTCACATAACCTGCTTCAAGGTACAGTTTCTTTGCTCTTCACACAAAGCAAGTTTCAAAAAACCAGATCAATTATTCAGCCGACCCTCAAAAGGCGCGGAGGGGCGCACTTGCCGGAAGAGAAATAATTTACAAGTCAAACAATGCTCAACGTTGGTCCTGGTCGCGACAAACTTTCTTGTTCACCTCGTGTGATGCCTCAGGTTAATCACTTTTTGAGGATAACATCCAGGTCTTTTCTGCAATTTAAACTTTCCTCTCTATTCTTATTAATTATATTACAACATGAGGCAGGCTAAGATATAAACACATGACAGGTCGAGGGAAAAATGACCAAAGAATTAAACAAGAAATATCTCTATAATAATGTAGATACAAGTCTGTAGATTATATCCTCTCAGAGGTGTTGCAGGTTATCTTGCTAATGTAAGACTAGTGACAACGATGCACACTGCCTGTGTTAGATCCTTAGCTGAGTGTGCTGCTGACCATATTAATGTTAACTAAAGAAACATCTTTCCGGGAGAAATTAACAATACATTGTTACCATAAATACTGCTAAACGTCTGGAATTAAATAAAAATTAAATGGATTGTTAAAAATTATAGTGGCATGAACTATAGACAACAACAGCATTTCATGCCTCCATGGCAGTTGTATTTATTTAATATCATATATTTCAAATCTATCCGTATTAGTTAAATGAAATGCGAGAGCAACTATTCAGGAAGAAATTTCTCGGTTAACTGTAGTAAGATGTCATAAATTATGAAGAGTGAAGGTTCTAAGCAGTTCACTGACATCACTGCATCTGCTCTTGCTGACACTTCGCTAGATAAGAATTATACCAATTATATAATGGAATAAGAATTAACAACTATATTACCAATTACATGTTATCACTGAAGGCACTTGACTAACATGCTCATTACAGAAGCCAATTATAGATATTGACAATTCAAAATGATATTCCATTACATACTGAATTACTCCTTCATGATAAAACTGGTAAATTAGCAAAGAAAGTATCAAGAGAGAAAAAGTGGAAGATAACTTTGCATCAAGAATTAGAAACGATATTAGAAGAGAAGTAGATATGACGTTGTCTTAGAAATACAATTAGACACCTGATATCTATTACTGGTTATTATACAGTAGTGTGCAAATTAATTGGGACAGGAGTAAATTTTGTGCTTATCTCTTAATATGTCTTAGTTTCCGGCTTGTCAGAGCCTCTGGAGAGCGAAACGTTGCCACAGTAAAATGTCACATTACTTGCACTTGTGTCGTTTTACTGAACATATTGTCGTAATTCTAGCAAAGTTAATATATAAGTTAATGTAGTTTGGCTTCTTTTCTTTTCAGAAGAGTTTGTTACCGACTTCTGGAAACCATCCAGCTGTGGTGTTACCCTACGAATCTCATCAGTGCTACGACAGCTGTTGCTCTGTAAGGCTATTTCTGAAAGTGTGTTCCATGAGTAAATGTAGTTTCGCCAAATTCTCCAATTTAATTCATGATTACTGCTGAAATTCACGATGGATGTTAGACCTATGAAGCGTGTAAATGCTGTAGCTCTTAGAAAACATGCTGATTTGAGTATTAGACAGATCACCGAAAATTTGAACTTAACAAAGTCGGAGTGTGAAGAGAGGTAACGACACTGGTGATTGTGGAGGTTATTAAAAGTAGTGTAAAGGATCCCCCCAAAAAACAGCAAAGATCTATAGAGAGGTTTGGTTTCAGATGGTGTAAATGTTGATTCTTCAACTGTTCGACAAAGGCTCCTTGAAGTTGGCAGAACAGCCACGAAGCCGGTAAAGAAGCAATTACTGACTGCTGCCAAGAAAAAAACGGCTGCTGTGAGCACTCCTTTATAAGGGATGACGACAGATAAATGGAGAAAAGTTATTTTTTCAGATAAGGCGCATTTTGAAGTACATGAGTACAGATCAGTGGTATTAAGACGGAGCGAAGGCGAACCTCTTCAGAATGGAAACATTAAATAAGCGCCAAAACACCCATCTAAGGTGTTTTGGAGTAGTTTTACTGCTAAAGGTCCTGGACAACTTGTTATGGTTGAGGGAATCATGAACAGTGACAAATGCAAGGCAATCATGGAAACTCTTTTTCTTCCCATTGTGGATAGACTTTCCTGATGGAGAAGGCATTTTCCAGCAGAATTTTGCTGCACAACACACTTCAAAACAATGCTGACATTCTTTGAGGAGAGTTGTCTAAGCGTTCTAAATTGGCCGCAAAAATCTCCTGACCTTAACCCAATTGAGAATCTATGAGCAATAACCAAACATAGGATCACGAAACAGGACTGTTAAACTATGGAGAAGCTAACTACTGTTATTAGGACCTTGGTCGACTGTACCCCAAAGCGTGTAGCAATGTTTACATAGGAAATGATAGTCATATGTCTTATTAAATCAACTGTCTGTCATATCACTGCCGAGTATTTTTCAAATAAGCATTAATTTTTCAAATGTCCTATTTCATCACTGTCCCAATTTATATGCTCACTACTGTAGCATGAAAGTAGATATGCACACTGACTGCATAAACTTGCATAAACTGACTGATGGTTTAGTAGCCAGGCTTTCTTGGTTACATGTACTTCTAGCAGTCTGGCAGACGCACACATGATTATCAAACACGATCCCTTCAACACTATGTACTTCACTGTCCACATATTGAGGAATATAGATATTAACAATATAATAACCTATATATGTCAAGACATTTTATTAATGAGAATAAGATACCAGACGTTGAACATCAACGTTGGAAGCAAATATCCAAAAATTGCTTGCAACAGATAAAATATAAACAGTAAATATAATGCCAGAAATATTTCTGGTAACCATTTTGTGTCTAGTTCCCAGGAATTTTTCTGTATATGTTCTTGGGTTACCGTTTACAGCATAGTTATCGTACACAATAAACTCACCTTGTTCATAATTTACGTTAATGACCTTGATGAAGGGATTACTAGTGACATGAGTAAGTTTGCTGATGATACAAAGATAGGCCGTATAATTCACTCTGAGGAGGATATCAATGAACTCCAGGACGATTTGAACAAATTAATGTCTTGGTCTGAGAAATGGCAGATGAAGTTTAATGTGGATAAGTGTAAGGTACTTGCCCTTGGTAATGAAAATAACCCTCGAAGCTATAATCTAGGTGAAGTAGAGCTTGGTCATACAGAATGTGAAAAAGACTTGGGAGTCATGGTAAGCAGAAATCTAAAGCCAAGACAGCAGTGCCTCAGTGTGCGCAACAAGGCCAACAGATTACTTGGATTTATCTCAAGAAGTATAAGTAACAGAAGTCCAAAAGTTATTTTACAGCTCTATACATCACTAGTGAGGCCTCATTTAGATTATGCTGCTCAGTTTTGGTCCCCTTACTACAGGATGGACATAGACTCATTAGAGAACATACAAAGAAGAATGACTAAAATGATTTACTGTGTAAGGAACCTCCCGTATGAAGATAGACTTAAAGCCTTAAATCTCCACTCTCTGGAGAGGCGTAGAATGAGGGGAGATATCATTGAAGTGTATAAGTGGATGACGGGCATAAACAAGGGAGACATTAATAAAGTACTGAGGGTGTCGAACCAGGTAAGAACCAGGAATAATGGATTTAAGTTGGATAAATTTAGATTTAGAAAGGACATAGGTAAGTACTGGTTTTCTAACAGAGTTGTAGATGCGTGGAACAGTCTTCCCAGTGGGGTGATAGAGGTTAGGACCTTGGGTAGCTTTAAGAAGAGACTGGACAAATATATGAGTGGGAGGGGCTGGGTTTGATTGGTGTCAAGGGGTACGGGAGTTATTTCTTGAGTAGCTTTAGGTAGATGTCGTTTTGATAAGGACCT
>NW_027199083.1:0-17500 GCF_038502225.1 Cherax quadricarinatus
TTTCTATTAGCTGGCCCCATTTTATAATGGTAAGTGGACAAATACGTTCATTTTTCCCAAAGTGATGACGTACGTCCACACGTGGTAACCTGGGAAGATGACGTAGGTCCACACGTGGTAACCTGACGTAGGTCCACACGTGGTAACCTGACGTAGGTCCACACGTGGTAACCTGACGTAGGTTCACCACACGTGGTAACCTGACGTAGGTCCACCACACGTGGTAACCTGACGTAGGTCCACCACACGTGGTAACCTGACGTAGGTCCACCACACGTGGTAACCTGACGTAGGTCCACCACACGTGGTAACCTGACGTAGGTCCACCACACGTGGTAACCTGACGTAGGTCCACCACACGTGGTAACCTGACGTAGGTCCACCACACGTGGTAACCTGACGTAGGTCCACCACACGTGGTAAGCTGACGTAGGTCCACCACACGTGGTAACCTGACGTAGGTCCACCACACGTGGTAACCTGACGTAGGTCCACCACACGTGGTAAGCTGACGTAGGTCCACCACACGTGGTAACCTGACGTAGGTCCACCACACGTGGTAACCTGACGTAGGTCCACCACACGTGGTAACCTGACGAAGGTCCACACGTGGTAACCTGACGTAGGTCCACACGTGGTAACCTGACGTAGGTCCACACGTGGTAACCTGACGTAGGTCCACACGTGGTAACCTGACGTAGGTCCACACGTGGTAACCTGACGTAGGTCCACACGTGGTAACCTGACGTAGGTCCACACGTGGTAACATGACGTAGGTCCACACGTGGTAACCTGACGTAGGTCCACACGTGGTAACCTGACGTAGGTCCACACGTGGTAACCTAACGTAGGTCCACACGTGGTAACCTGACGTAGGTCCACATGTGGTAACCTGACGTAGGTCCACACGTGGTAACCTGACGTAGGTCCACACGTGGTAACCTGATGTAGGTCCACACGTGGTAACCTAACGTAGGTCCACACGTGGTAACCTGACGTAGGTCCACATGTGGTAACCTGACGTAGGTCCCCCAGGATGCGACCCACACCAGTCGACTAACACCCAGGTACCTATTTGCTGCTAGGTGAACAGGACAACAGGTGTAAGGAAACGTGTCGAAATGTTTCGAAATGTACTAACAAAATATCTTATTACTGGTAAATTCTTATTACTGGTAAATTCTTATTACTGGTAAATTCTTATTACTGGTAAATTCTTATTACTGGTAAATTCTTATTACTGGTAAATTCTTATTACTGGTAAATTCTTATTACTGGTAAATTCTTATTACTGGTAAATTCTTATTACTGGTAAATTCTTATTATTGGTAAATTCTTATTACTGGTAAATTCTTATTACTGGTAAATTCTTATTACTGGTAAATTCTTATTACTGGTAAATTCTTATTACTGGTAAATTCTTATTACTGGTAAATTCTTATTACTGGTAAATTCTTATTACTGGTAAATTCTTATTACTGGTAAATTCTTATTACTGGTAAATTCTTATTACTGGTAAATTCTTATTACTGGTAAATTCTTATTACTGGTAAATTCTTATTACTGGTAAATTCTTATTATTGGTAAATTCTTATTACTGGTAAATTCTTATTACTGGTAAATTCTTATTACTGGTAAATTCTTATTACTGGTAAATTCTTATTACTGGTAAATTCTTATTACTGGTAAATTCTTATTACTGGTAAATTCTTATTACTGGTAAATTCTTATTACTGGTAAATTCTTATTACTGGTAAATTCTTATTACTGGTAAATTCTTATTACTGGTAAAATCTTATTACTGGTAAATTCTTATTACTGGTAAATTCTTATTATTGGTAAATTCTTATTACTGGTAAATTCTTATTACTGGTAAATTTTTATTACTGGTAAATTCTTATTACTGGTAAATTCTTATTACTGGTAAATTCTTATTACTGGTAAATTCTTATTACTGGTAAATTCTTATTACTGGTAAATTCTTATTACTGGTAAATTCTTATTACTGGTAAATTCTTATTACTGGTAAATTCTTATTACTGGTAAATTCTTATTACTGGTAAATTCTTATTACTGATAAATTCTTATTACTGGTAAATTCTTATTACTGGTAAATTCTTATTACTGGTAAATTCTTATTACTGGTAAATTCTTATTACTGGTAAATTCTTATTACTGGTAAATTCTTATTACTGGTAAATTCTTATTACTGGTAAATTCTTATTACTGGTAAATTCTTATTACTGGTAAATTCTTATTACTGGTAAATTCTTATTACTGGTAAATTCTTATTATTGGTAAATTCTTATTACTGGTAAATTCTTATTACTGGTAAATTCTTATTACTGGTAAATTCTTATTACTGGTAAATTCATCACTGTTTCCACCCACTACACTTCAGCCTGCCACCCACCACACTACAGCCTGCCACCCACTACACTACAGCCTGCCACCCACCACACTACAGCCTGCCACCCACTACACTACAGCCTGCCACCCACCACACTACAGCCTGCCACCCACTACACTACAGCCTGCCATCCACTACACTACAGCCTGCCACCCACTACACTACAGCCTGCCACCCACTACACTACAGCCTGCCACCCACCACACTACAGCCTGCCACCCACTACACTACAGCCTGCCACCCACCACACTACAGCCCCACACTACAGCCACACTACAGCCTGCCACCCACTACACTACAGCCTGCCACCCACTACACTACAGCCTGCCACCCACTACACTACAGCCTGCCACCCACCACACTACAGCCTGCCTGCCTGCCTGCCTGCCTGCCTGCCTGCCTGCCTGCCTGCCTGCCTGCCTGCCTGCCTGCCCACATTCATCACTGTTTCCATAAAAATAGTTAAGAAATTCGGCAGTTTGAAAATTTCAAGAATGTTACAATGATATAATTTAGTATCCATATATATATTTTTTTTATATTTTCATAATGCTTGTGGTATTCTTATTTTATCTTTATCATCGTATTTTCAATATTTTATAAATTTGTTATGTGTGTCATTTTTATCAAATTTCTTATCTGCCACATTTGATATTTATATTAATATTGTGGGTGAGGCAACCAAACCACCACAATGGAAATAAGTTAGACAGTCCTCGATGACGCACTGACTTTCTTGGGTTATCCTGGGTGGCTAACCCTCCGGGGATTAAAAATCCCAACGAAATCTTATCTTATCTTACTTAACAGTGTAAAGTGTACGTTACACTTACCACACTTATCGTTAATTTACGAAAACAAAAGAGCAGTACTGGCTTACCATTGAAATTAAGACCAGAGACTAACACTGCGATGTTGTGTTGTAGGTGACTATCAGAGAGACTGAGTCAAGTGACGCTGGTGCTCCGCTGGTCTGCCCAGTACTATACCCGTTCCTTTCACGTTCACTCACAGTAACGCCTCAATATTTCCGTTGTCTCACGTTCTTGATCGGGAACTACCGTGTACGCTTGCTACTGCTCTCTATTTTTATTCAAATGGAGTCGGAAATGCAAATTTAGTTCACCCTTTCCCACTATTAATTTCTGATACAATAAAATTATATCACAGAAAAATCACTATTAAGCAGGTATTTGACCCAGTATTAGTAGGTAAGGGATATGACCCCTTAATTAAAGCTGAATCATGGTGTAATACTGACTCTTCACCCCTTCCTTTCTCTCCCTTGGTGTATTTACACACATGTATATATGTACACCGAAAAACCCATTTTCCCATTTCTGGAGGGTGTTTGGACATTTAATATTCACGAGCCTGGTCAATTTTCATTGAACTTCAGGCATTTCCGCTCAGGTTTAGCAGGACAAGCAGTGGCTCTTGTCCACCTCCATTGTCCTCAGATCTGCATTTAGTCTACCTCCATCAAAATGTTCATAGCGTTACTGTTATAAAAAATTCTGTTAGCATATATAAGAACCACAAAGTAAGTCAGTTTATTCAGGTATACACAAATACAGTCACATAGTTTACCATACATAGCAGCATATGTGTAGAGAACCTAAGATAACCCAAAAAAACTCCGAGTGACTTACTTCCGAGTGATGAATGATGTTCCAACAACGCTACCATGATGTATTACCATTATCTTCATATATCACCTCTCTGTAAACCTATTACTGTATATACGCAATTTGTATATATGCAATTTACATATCGCGTTAGTTTCCATTAGTTAATGGGTCTATTCAACAAATAAAAAGTATATATATATATGTATGTATATATATATATATATATATATATATATATATATATATATATATATATACATTGTGTGTGTGTGTGTACATTCGCAGACTATATACTCCAAGTTTATATCTATAGATACACCGAGACGTACATATTTATGCATATGACTATACACACACGCAAGTATATATTTCTAAAAAAAAAAGTTCATAAAAGTGAGTATATGCAATGGGAAGTGTATAACTCAAGGTATATACGCCGAGAATTGCACATACGCAAGAAGTATTTATCTCAATATATATACAATCAAACTATTTCTATATTTTAGAGATTCATATCGTTATTTTTGACGTGTACAGGTGAATTACAGCCATAGTTAATGATGTTAACTGGAGTAAACTGTACATTACACCTCGAGGAGTGTACATCATTCCCTGTACATTACACCTCGAGGAGTGTACATCATTCCCTGTACATTACACCTCGAGGAGTGTACATCATTCCCTGTACATTACACCTCGAGGAGTGTACATCATTCCCTGTACATTACACCTCGAGGTGTGTACATCATTCCCTGTACATTACACCTCGAGGAGTGTACATCATTCCCTGTACATTACACCTCGAGGAGTGTACATCATTCCCTGTACATTACACCTCGAGGAGTGTACATCATTCCCTGTACATTACACCTCGAGGAGTGTACATCATTCCCTGTACATTACACCTCGAGGAGTGTACATCATTCCCTGTACATTACACCTCGAGGAGTGTACATCATTCCCTGTACATTACACCTCGAGGAGTGTACATCATTCCCTGTACATTACACCTCGAGGAGTGTACATCATTCCCTGTACATTAAGACCGGTGTCAGACTCTGTCCAGTATCGTTATCCAACTTATTCTCACTTCAGAATGAGGATTACGCTATTTGTAGCATTTGGACACCTTTGTTGCTGAAATGTTTTGGCTTCATAGCAGCTTTCTTCAGTCGAATGTATAGGTGTAGGACTGAAGATAGTTGAAGAAGTGGTGAAGCAATTTTGAGGTGTTCAGTCCCTATAGTGATATATGTGTCAAGTATAAAGTTCTGGTGATATATAAATGATGTTAATTTTTAAAGGGGTTGAGAGGTAAGCCAGTGGAAGGCCTCGTCAGATGAAGAAGAGCTCCAGTGCCGGGTCATTATATGTCTTAAACCTGCGTCAAGAAACACTTGTCCTGTTTCCTGACGAACCTTACCCAGCCTAACTCTGCTGATACGTCAAGAAACACTTGTCCTGTTTCCTGACGAACCTTACCCAGCCTAACTCTGCTGATACGTCAAGAAACACTTGTCCTGTTTCCTGACGAACCTTACCCAGCCTAACTCTGCTGATACGTCAAGAAACACTTGTCCTGTTTCCTGACGAACCTTACCCAGCCTAACTCTGCTGATACGTCAAGAAACACTTGTCCTGTTTCCTGACGAACCTTACCCAGCCTAACTCTGCTGATACGTCAAGAAACACTTGTCCTGTTTCCTGACGAACCTTACCCAGCCTAACTCTGCTGATACGTCAAGAAACACTTGTCCTGTTTCCTGACGAACCTTACCCAGCCTAACTCTGCTGATACGTCAAGAAACACTTGTCCTGTTTCCTGACGAACCTTACCCAGCCTAACTCTGCTGATACGTCAAGAAACACTTGTCCTGTTTCCTGACGAACCTTACCCAGCCTAACTCTGCTGATACGTCAAGAAACACTTGTCCTGTTTCCTGACGAACCTTACCCAGCCTAACTCTGCTGATACGTCAAGAAACACTTGTCCTGTTTCCTGACGAACCTTACCCAGCCTAACTCTGCTGATACGTTAAGAAACACTTGTCCTGTTTCCTGACGAACCTTACCCAGCCTAACTCTGCTGATACGTCAAGAAACACTTGTCCTGTTTCCTGACGAACCTTACCCAGGCTAACTCTGCTGATACGTCAAGAAACACTTGTCCTGTTTCCTGACGAACCTTACCCAGCCTAACTCTGCTGATACGTCAAGAAACACTTGTCCTGTTTCCTGACGAACCTTACCCAGCCTAACTCTGCTGATACGTCAAGAAACACTTGTCCTGTTTCCTGACGAACCTTACCCAGGCTAACTCTGCTGATACGTCAAGAAACACTTGTCCTGTTTCCTGACGAACCTTACCCAGGCTAACTCTGCTGATACGTCAAGAAACACTTGTCCTGTTTCCTGACGAACGTTACCCAGCCTAACTCTGCTGATACGTCAAGAAACACTTGTCCTGTTTCCTGACGAACCTTACCCAGCCTAACTCTGCTGATACGTCAAGAAACACTTGTCCTGTTTCCTGACGAACCTTACCCAGGCTAACTCTGCTGATACGTCAAGAAACACTTGTCCTGTTTCCTGACGAACCTTACCCAGCCTAACTCTGCTGATACGTCAAGAAACACTTGTCCTGTTTCCTGACGAACCTTACCCAGCCTAACTCTGCTGATACGTCAAGAAACACTTGTCCTGTTTCCTGACGAACCTTACCCAGGCTAACTCTGCTGATACGTCAAGAAACACTTGTCCTGTTTCCTGACGAACCTTACCCAGGCTAACTCTGCTGATACGTCAAGAAACACTTGTCCTGTTTCCTGACGAACCTTACCCAGCCTAACTCTGCTGATACGTCAAGAAACACTTGTCCTGTTTCCTGACGAACCTTACCCAGCCTAACTCTGCTGATACGTCAAGAAACACTTGTCCTGTTTCCTGACGAACCTTGCCCAGGCTAACTCTGCTGATACGTCAAGAAACACTTGTCCTGTTTCCTGACGAACCTTACCCAGCCTAACTCTGCTGATACGTCAAGAAACACTTGTCCTGTTTCCTGACGAACCTTACCCAGCCTAACTCTGCTGATACGTCAAGAAACACTTGTCCTGTTTCCTGACGAACCTTACCCAGGCTAACTCTGCTGATACGTCAAGAAACACTTGTCCTGTTTCCTGACGAACCTTACCCAGCCTAACTCTGCTGATACGTCAAGAAACACTTGTCCTGTTTCCTGACGAACCTTACCCAGGCTAACTCTGCTGATACGTCAAGAAACACTTGTCCTGTTTCCTGACGAACCTTACCCAGGCTAACTCTGCTGATACGTCAAGAAACACTTGTCCTGTTTCCTGACGAACCTTACCCAGCCTAACTCTGCTGATACGTCAAGAAACACTTGTCCTGTTTCCTGACGAACCTTACCCAGCCTAACTCTGCTGATACATCAAGAAACACTTGTCCTGTTTCCTGACGAACCTTACCCAGCCTAACTCTGCTGATACGTCAAGAAACACTTGTCCTGTTTCCTGACGAACCTTACCCAGGCTAACTCTGCTGATACGTCAAGAAACACTTGTCCTGTTTCCTGACGAACCTTACCCAGCCTAACTCTGCTGATACGTCAAGAAACACTTGTCCTGTTTCCTGACGAACGTTACCCAGCCTAACTCTGCTGATACGTCAAGAAACACTTGTCCTGTTTCCTGACGAACCTTACCCAGCCTAACTCTGCTGATACGTCAAGAAACACTTGTCCTGTTTCCTGACGAACCTTACCCAGCCTAACTCTGCTGATACGTCAAGAAACACTTGTCCTGTTTCCTGACGAACCTTACCCAGCCTAACTCTGCTGATACGTCAAGAAACACTTGTCCTGTTTCCTGACGAACCTTACCCAGCCTAACTCTGCTGATACGTCAAGAAACACTTGTCCTGTTTCCTGACGAACCTTACCCAGCCTAACTCTGCTGATACGTCAAGAAACACTTGTCCTGTTTCCTGACGAACCTTACCCAGCCTAACTCTGCTGATACGTCAAGAAACACTTGTCCTGTTTCCTGACGAACCTTACCCAGCCTAACTCTGCTGATACGTCAAGAAACACTTGTCCTGTTTCCTGACGAACCTTACCCAGCCTAACTCTGCTGATACGTCAAGAAACACTTGTCCTGTTTCCTGACGAACCTTACCCAGCCTAACTCTGCTGATACGTCAAGAAACACTTGTCCTGTTTCCTGACGAACCTTACCCAGCCTAACTCTGCTGATACGTCAAGAAACACTTGTCCTGTTTCCTGACGAACCTTACCCAGGCTAACTCTGCTGATACGTCAAGAAACACTTGTCCTGTTTCCTGACGAACCTTACCCAGGCTAACTCTGCTGATACGTCAAGAAACACTTGTCCTGTTTCCTGACGAACCTTACCCAGCCTAACTCTGCTGATACGTCAAGAAACACTTGTCCTGTTTCCTGACGAACCTTACCCAGCCTAACTCTGCTGATACGTCAAGAAACACTTGTCCTGTTTCCTGACGAACCTTACCCAGCCTAACTCTGCTGATACGTCAAGAAACACTTGTCCTGTTTCCTGACGAACCTTACCCAGCCTAACTCTGCTGATACGTCAAGAAACACTTGTCCTGTTTCCTGACGAACCTTACCCAGCCTAACTCTGCTGATACGTCAAGAAACACTTGTCCTGTTTCCTGACGAACCTTACCCAGCCTAACTCTGCTGATACGTCTCAACTACCGCAAAGCTTATTCACCCTTAAACTGTCCAAACGTACATCTACGTTTATATAGATCTAGTTTTTGATCACTACGCATGTGAACGTAGATCTGTTTGGATAGTTTAAGGGTTAACTACATTTGGATCTCTAATTAAGACATCATTTAACTCGTTCATTGCCAGTCAAGGATACTTTAATCCCATAAAAATATATACACTGAGAAACATACACTTTTCAGTAGATATATATTAAGAAACATGCGTTTTTTTTAGTGTATGTACACTGAGAAGAGTATGTACCCTTAAGAGAAAGTTCACCATGAGGCTGGCTAAAACGACAAGGGTTCGAGTCCTCGGCTAGTCACAGTGTTCATGCACTGGTCAGGGAGGTATACCATCTTTTAGGAGTGAAGAAGAGCAGAATGTAAGTGTGGTGGAGGTACGTGAGGCATTACGTAGAATGAAAGGGGGTAAAGCAGCTGGAACTGATGGGATCATGACATAAATGTTAAAAGCAGGGGGGGATATAGTGTTGGAGTGGTTGGTACTTTTGTTTAATAAATGTATGAAAGAGGGGAAGGTACCTAGGGATTGGCGGAGAGCATGTATAGTCCCTTTATATAAAGGGAAGGGGGACAAAAGAGATTGTAAAAATTATAGGGGGATAAGTTTACTGAGTATACCAGGAAAAGTGTACGGTAGGGTTATAATTGAAAGAATTAGAGGTAAGACAGAATGTAGGATTGCGGATGAGCAGGGAGGCTTCAGAGTGGGTAGGGGATGTGTAGATCAAGTGTTTACATTGAAGCATATATGTGAACAGTATTTAGATAAAGGTAGGGAAGTTTTTATTGCATTTATGGATTTAGAAAAGGCATATGATAGAGTGGATAGAGGAGCAATGTGGCAGATGTTGCAAGTATATGGAATAGGTGGTAAGTTATTAAATGCTGTAAAGAGTTTTTATGAGGATAGTGAGGCTCAGGTTAGGGTGTGTAGAAGAGAGGGAGACTACTTCCCGTTAAAAGTAGGTCTTAGACAGGGATGTGTAATGTCACCATGGTTGTTTAATATATTTATAGATGGGGTTGTAAAAGAAGTAAATGCTAGGGTGTTTGGGAGAGGGGTGGGATTAAATTATGGGGAATCAAATTCAAAATGGGAAGTGACACAGTTACTTTTTGCTGATGATACTGTGCTTATGGGAGATTCTAAAGAAAAATTGCAAAGGTTAGTGGATGAGTTTGGGAATGTGTGTAAAGGTAGAAAGTTGAAAGTGAACATAGAAAAAAATAAGGTGATGAGGGTATCAAATGATTTAGATAAAGAAAAATTGGATATCAAATTGGGGAGGAGGAGTATGGAAGAAGTGAATGTTTTCAGATACTTGGGAGTTGACGTGTCGGCGGATGGATTTATGAAGGATGAGGTTAATCATAGAATTGATGATGGAAAAAAGGTGAGTGGTGCATTGAGGTATATGTGGAGTCAAAAAACGTTATCTATGGAGGCAAAGAAGGGAATGTATGAAAGTATAGTAGTACCAACACTCTTATATGGATGTGAAGCTTGGGTGGTAAATGCAGCAGCGAGGAGACGGTTGGAGGCAGTGGAGATGTCCTGTCTAAGGGCAATGTGTGGTGTAAATATTATACAGAAAATTCGGAGTGTGGAAATTAGGAGAAGGTGTGGAGTTAATAAAAGTATTAGTCAAGAGTGTTGAAGAGGGTTTGTTGAGGTGGTTTGGTCATTTAGAGAGAATGGATTAAAGTAGAATGACATGGAGAGCTTTTAAATATGTAGGAGAAGGAAGGCGGGGTAGGGGTCGTCCTCGAAAAGGTTGGAAAGAAGGGGTAAGGGAGGTTTTGTGGGCGAGGGGCTTGGACTTCCAGCAAGCGTGCGTGAGTGTGTTAGATAGGAGTGAATGGAGACGAATGATACTTGGGACCTGACGATCTGTTGGAGTGTGAGCAGGGTAATATTTAGTGAAGGGATTCAGGGAAACCGGTTATTTTCATATAGTCGGACTTGAGTCCTGGAAATGGGAAGTACAATGCCTGCACTTTAAAGGAGGGGTTTGGGATATTGGCAGTTTGGAGGGATATGTTGTGTATCTTTATACGTGTATGCTTCTAAACTGTTGTATTCTGAGCACCTCTGCAAAAACAGTGATAATGTGTGAGTGTGGTGAAAGTGTTGAATGATGATGAAAGTATTTTTTTGGGGGGGGGGGGATTTTCTTTCTTTTTGGGTCACCCAGCTTCGGTGGGAGACGGCCGACTTGTTGAAATATATATATGTCGTGCCGAATATGTAAAACTGGTCAATTAGCAAGAACTCATTTAAAATTAAGTCCTTTCTAAAATTTTCTATTATACGTTTAAAGATATATTTTTTCATTAATGTTAATGTAAAAATTTTTAATTTTGCTCCCAAAGAATCTTAGAAAACTTACCTAACCTTATTATAACAAGAACAATTTATTTTAGCCCAACCCAACTAAATATATTTTAGATTTGTTTACAATAATTTAATACTAAACAAACACAGTGAAATATATTTTTTTCGTTAGGTTCAAAATGATTTTGGCGAAATTATTGCATACACAAATTTTCACTTGTCCTATATGGCAAGATGAGCGTTGCTATTTAAGCCAAGATCGCAAGTTCTGCCTATTCGGCACGACATATATATATATATATAAATATATATATATATATATATATAAATATATATATATATATATATATATATATATATATATATATATATATATATATATATATATATATATATATATATACATACATAATGAATGTTGCTATTTTGTAACGGTCTAACAAGCCAACTTACTTTACTCTACCAGAATATAAGATCAAGCAGAATGTGAAAGTAGGTTAGCAGTGTCTCACTGGCAGACATGACTCTCTCACTGGCAGACATGACTCTCTCACTGGCAGACATGACTCTCTCACTGGCAGACATGACTCCCTCACTGGCAGACATGACTCCCTCACTGGCAGACATGACTCCCTCACTGGCAGACATGACTCCCTCACTGGCAGACATGACTCTCTCACTGGCAGACATGACTCCCTCACTGGCAGACATGACTCTCTCACTGGCAGACATGACTCCCTCACTGGCAGACATGACTCTCTCACTGGCAGACATGACTCCCTCACTGGCAGACATGACTCCCTCACTGGCAGACATGACTCTCTCACTGGCAGACATGACTCTCTCACTGGCAGACATGACTCTCTCACTGGCAGACATGACTCTCTCACTGGCAGACATGACTCTCTCACTGGCAGACATGACTCTCTCACTGGCAGACATGACTCTCTCACTGGCAGACATGACTCCCTCACTGGCAGACATGACTCCCTCACTGGCAGACATGACTCTCTCACTGGCAGACATGACTCTCTCACTGGCAGACATGACTCTCTCACTGGCAGACATGACTCTCTCACTGGCAGACATGACTCCCTCACTGGCAGACATGACTCCCTCACTGGCAGACATGACTCTCTCACTGGCAGACATGACTCCCTCACTGGCAGACATGACTCCCTCACTGGCAGACATGACTCTCTCACTGGCAGACATGACTCTCTCACTGGCAGACATGACTCTCTCACTGGCAGACATGACTCCCTCACTGGCAGACATGACTCTCTCACTGGCAGACATGACTCTCTCACTGGCAGACATGACTCTCTCACTGGCAGACATGACTCTCTCACTGGCAGACATGACTCCCTCACTGGCAGACATGACTCCCTCACTGGCAGACATGACTCCCTCACTGGCAGACATGACTCTCTCACTGGCAGACATGACTCCCTCACTGGCAGACATGACTCCCTCACTGGCAGACATGACTCTCTCACTGGCAGACATGACTCCCTCACTGGCAGACATGACTCCCTCACTGGCAGACATGACTCCCTCACTGGCAGACATGACTCTCTCACTGGCAGACATGACTCCCTCACTGGCAGACATGACTCTCTCACTGGCAGACATGACTCTCTCACTGGCAGACATGACTCCCTCACTGGCAGACATGACTCCCTCACTGGCAGACATGACTCTCTCACTGGCAGACATGACTCCCTCACTGGCAGACATGACTATCTCACTGGCAGACATGACTCTCTCACTGGCAGACATGACTCCCTCACTGGCAGACATGACTCCCTCACTGGCAGACATGACTCCCTCCAGCTTCCAGTACTCGTGCAGGAAACGCCAAAATTACCCGTTCTCATCTCTCTCTCTCCTCCCCTCGTCAACCTTCCAGTCAGAACAAGTGTAACGGTACAGCTCAGCATCCCTGTGAGAATATCTGCAATATAGCCTGTTCGACCCCCCCCCCTCTCTAGGGAGGTTCCTTGATGCTGGTGAGGGGCTCTTGTTCTAGGGAACTGGATCTGTGCTCCACTTCCCTGAACCGAGCCTGAATACCTTCCATCCCCTCCCTCCCCACAGGCGCTGTATAATCCCTACGGGTTTACCGCTGCCCATGATAATAATAATAATAATAATAATAATAATAATAATAATAATAATAATAATAATAATAATAATAATAATAATAATAATATAAATAGACTATTCGCCAATTAATCACATTTAGGAGAGGACCCTGGAGTTTACCTGGAGTTTACCTGGAGAGGGTTTCGGGGGTCAACGCCCCCGCGGCCCGATCTGAGATCAGGCCTCATGCTGGATCAGGGTCTGATCAACCAGGTTGTTACTGCTGGCCGCACCTCATGACCTTTCGGTCCATCCTGAACCAGTAACTTGTCACTGGCCCACGACGGCCCAAAACATCATAATGGTCCTCTCTCGTGTTTTTTGGTTTCACCCGTAACGGATAAAACGTCGGGCATGTATCCTTTACACCCGCTCACCTAGCAGTAAGTATGTACGTGGGTGTTAATCGACTGTTGTGGGTGGCATCCCGGGGGACAAGATTAACCCAAGTTGACCGAAATACTTTGCATAACCAGGAGCCTCGTGTATAGTATGCTAATGAGATCACCTACGTCTGTACTACTTGTGTTATGTATTTGTACAAATAAAGATTATTATTATTATTATTATTATAATTATTATTATTATTATTATTATTATTATTATTATTATTATTATTATTATTATTATTATTATTATTATTATTATTATTATATACAGTAGTTCTTGCAGCTCCCCATATAATTTTTAAAGGGGTGGAGGGGTAAGCCAGCGGAAGGCCTCGGTCAGATGACCGAAAGCTCCAACTGTGGGTCATCATATAAGGAAGACGGTCGTCAGGAAACACTTGTCCTGTTTCCTGACAAACTTGACCTAGCTAAAATATAATACCACTGCTACCATGTAATTTAAACTGTTCAAATTCCTTTTTCAGCATTTTTATGTCAGTATAAACGATATATTAAACAAATTTAGATGTCAGGAAATGTAACTTCAAATTCAATTTGAATTTTGAATTTTAGGCTCTTCAGAGGATGCTAATTGTTCGCAAGTTTCTGTTGGTGCTGTTTTGTGCGGGTCTTTGTACAATGTAAACTGTGACTGTCTCAGCTGAGTCACAGCTGAGTCACGGCTGAGTCACGGCTGAGGTATAATACCAGTCCTGTCACTGTCTCAGCTGAGTCACAGCTGAGTCACGGCTGAGGTATAATACCAGTCCTGTCACTGTCTCAGCTCACATCACAGCTGAGTCACGTCTGAGGTATAATACCAGTCCTGTCACTGTCTCAGCTCACATCACAGCTGAGTCACGTCTGAGGTATAATACCAGTCCTGTCACTGTCTCAGCTCACATCACAGCTGAGTCACGTCTGAGGTATAATACCAGTCCTGTCACTCTGTCTCAGCTCACATCACAGCTGAGTCACGGCTGAGGTATAATACCAGTCCTGTCACTGTCTCAGCTCACATCACAGCTGAGTCACGTCTGAGGTATAATACCAGTCCTGTCACTCTGTCTCAGCTCACATCACAGCTGAGTCACGTCTGAGGTATAATACCAGTCCTGTCACTGTCTCAGCTCACATCACAGCTGAGTCACGTCTGAGGTATAATACCAGTCCTGTCACTGTCTCAGCTCACATCACAGCTGAGTCACGTCTGAGGTATAATACCAGTCCTGTCACTCTGTCTCAGCTCACATCACAGCTGAGTCACGGCTGAGGTATAATACCAGGCCTGTCACTGTCTCAGCTCACATCACAGCTGAGTCACGTCTGAGGTATAATACCAGTCCTGTCACTCTGTCTCAGCTCACATCACAGCTGAGTCACGTCTGAGGTATAATACCAGTCCTGTCACTGTCTCAGCTCACATCTCAGCTGAGTCACGTCTGAGGTATAATACCAGTCCTGTCACTCTGTCTCAGCTCATATCACAGCTGAGTCACGTCTGAGGTATAATACCAGTCCTGTCACTCTGTCTCAGCTCACATCACAGCTGAGTCACGTCTGAGGTATAATACCAGTCCTGTCACTCTGTCTCAGCTCATATCACAGCTGAGTCACGTCTGAGGTATAATACCAGTCCTGTCACTCTGTCTCAGCTCACATCACAGCTGAGTCACGTCTGAGGTATAATACCAATCCTGTCACTGTCTCAGCTCACATCTCAGCTGAGTCACGTCTGAGGTATAATACCAGTCCTGTCACTGTCTCAGCTCACATCACAGCTGAGTCACGTCTGAGGTATAATACCAGTCCTGTCACTGTCTCAGCTCACATCACAGCTGAGACACGTCTGAGGTATAATACCAGTCCTGTCACTCTGTCTCAGCTCACATCACAGCTGAGTCACGTCTGAGGTATAATACCAGTCCTGTCACTGTCTCAGCTCACATCACAGCTGAGTCACGTCTGAGGTATAATACCAGTCCTGTCACTGTCTCAGCTCACATCACAGCTGAGTCACGTCTGAGGTATAATACCAGTCCTGTCACTCTGTCTCAGCTCACATCACAGCTGAGTCACGTCTGAGGTATAATACCAGTCATGTCACTGTCTCAGCTCACATCACAGCTGAGTCACGTCTGAGGTATAATACCAGTCCTGTCACTGTCTCAGCTCACATCTCAGCTGAGTCACGTCTGAGGTATAATACCAGTCCTGTCACTCTGTCTCAGCTCACATCACAGCTGAGTCACGTCTGAGGTATAATACCAGTCCTGTCACTGTCTCAGCTCACATCACAGCTGAGTCACGTCTGAGGTATAATACCAGTCCTGTCACTGTCTCAGCTCACATCACAGCTGAGTCACGTCTGAGGTATAATACCAGTCCTGTCACTGTCTTAGCTCACATCACAGCTGAGTCACGTCTGAGGTATAATACCAGTCCTGTCACTGTCTCAGCTCACATCACAGCTGAGTCACGTCTGAGGTATAATACCAGTCCTGTCACTGTCTCAGCTCACATCACAGCTGAGTCACGTCTGAGGTATAATACCAGTCCTGTCACTGTCTCAGCTCACATCACAGCTGAGTCACGTCTGAGGTATAATACCAGTCCTGTCACTGTCTCAGCTCACATCACAGCTGAGTCACGTCTGAGGTATAATACCAGTCCTGTCACTGTCTCAGCTCACATCACAGCTGAGTCACGTCTGAGGTATAATACCAGTCCTGTCACTGTCTCAGCTCACATCTCAGCTGAGTCACGTCTGAGGTATAATACCAGTCCTGTCACTCTGTCTCAGCTCACATCACAGCTGAGTCACGTCTGAGGTATAATACCAGTCCTGTCACTGTCTCAGCTCACATCACAGCTGAGTCACGTCTGAGGTATAATACCAGTCCTGTCACTGTCTCAGCTCACATCACAGCTGAGTCACGTCTGAGGTATAATACCAGTCCTGTCACTGTCTTAGCTCACATCACAGCTGAGTCACGTCTGAGGTATAATACCAGTCCTGTCACTGTCTCAGCTCACATCACAGCTGAGTCACGTCTGAGGTATAATACCAGTCCTGTCACTGTCTCAGCTCACATCACAGCTGAGTCACGTCTGAGGTATAATACCAGTCCTGTCACTGTCTCAGCTCACATCACAGCTGAGTCACGTCTGAGGTATAATACCAGTCCTGTCACTGTCTCAGCTCACATCACAGCTGAGTCACGTCTGAGGTATAATACCAGTCCTGTCACTGTCTCAGCTCACATCACAGCTGAGTCACGTCTGAGGTATAATACCAGTCCTGTCACTGTCTCAGCTCACATCACAGCTGAGTCACGTCTGAGGTATAATACCAGTTCTGTCACTGTCTCAGCTCACATCACAGCTGAGTCACGTCTGAGGTATAATACCAGTCCTGTCACTGTCTCAGCTCACATCACAGCTGAGTCACGTCTGAGGTATAATACCAGTTCTGTCACTGTCTCAGCTCACATCACAGCTGAGTCACGTCTGAGGTATAATACCAGTCCTGTCACTGTCTCAGCTCACATCACAGCTGAGTCACGTCTGAGGTATAATACCAGTCCTGTCACTGTCTCAGCTCACATCACAGCTGAGTCACGTCTGAGGTATAATACCAGTCCTGTCACTGTCTCAGCTCACATCACAGCTGAGTCACGTCTGAGGTATAATACCAGTCCTGTCACTGTCTCAGCTCACATCACAGCTGAGTCACGTCTGAGGTATAATACCAGTCCTGTCACTGTCTCAGCTCACATCACAG
>NW_027199083.1:25000-35990 GCF_038502225.1 Cherax quadricarinatus
CATGTCAGGGACACAACCAGAGAGAGAGGGGAGGATGACCCAGCAAGACTGGATCTTGTGTTCACCCTGAGCAGTTCAGACATTGAGGATATCACTTACGAGAGGCCCCTTGGAGCTAGCGATCATGTGGTTCTGAGTTTTGACTATATAGTAGAGTTACAAGTGGAGAAGGTAACAGGAGCTGAAGGGGACAGGCCAAACTATAAAAGGGGGGACTACACAGGTATGCGAAACTTCCTGCAGGAGGTTCAGTGGGACAGAGAAATGGTAGGAAAATCAGTAAACGAGATGATGGAATATGTGGCAACAAAGTGCAAGTAGGCAGAGGAAAGTTTTGTTCCCAAGGGAAACAGAAATAATAGGAAGACCAAAACGAGTCCTTGGTTTACCCGAAGGTGTAGGGAGGCAAAAACTAAGTGCAACAGAGAATGGAAAAGGTACAGGAGGCATAGGACCCAGGAAAACAAGGAGATTAGTAGAAGAGCCAGAAACGAGTATGCACAGATAAGGAGGGAGGCCCAGCGACAGTATGAAAACGACATAGCATCGAAAGTCAAATCTGACCCGAAACTGCTGTATAGCCACATTAGGAGGAAGTCAACAGTCAAGGACCAGGTGATAAGGCTGAGAAAAGAAGGTGGAGAACTCACAAGAAACGATCAAGAGGTATGTGAGGAGCTCAACACGAGATTTAAGGAAGTATTTACAGTAGAGACAGGAAGGACTCTGGGGGGACAGACCAGATGGGGACACCAGCAAGGAATACACCAACAAGTGTTGGACGACATACATACAGATGAGGAGGAGGTGAAGAAACTGCTAAGGGACATCGATACCTCAAAGGCAATGGGACCGGACAACATCTCCCCATGGGTCCTTAGAGAGGGAGCAGATATGTTGTGCATGCCACTTACCACAATCTTCAACACATCCCTGGAAACTGGGCAACTACCTGAGGTATGGAAGACGGCAAATGTAGTTCCCATTTTTAAAAAAGGAGACAGAAAAGAGGCACTAAACTATAGACCTGTGTCATTGACGTGTATAGTATGCAAAATTATGGAGAAGATTATCAGGAGGAGAGTGGTGGAGCACCTGGAACGGAACAGGAGTATAAATGCCAACCAGCACGGATTCACAAACCTTCTGGAGTTTTATGATAAAATAACAGAAGTAAGACAAGAGAGAGAGGGGTGGGTTGATTGCATCTTCTTGGACTGCAAGAAGGCCTTTGACACAGTTCCTCACAAGAGATTAGTGCAGAAGCTAGAGCATCAGGCGCATATAACAGGAAGGGCACTGCAATGGATCAGAGAATACCTGACAGGGAGGCAACAACGAGTCATGGTACGTAATGATGTATCACAGTGGGCACCTGTGACGAGCGGGGTCCCACAGGGGTCGGTCCTAGGACCAGTGCTATTTTTGGTATATGTGAACGACATGACGGAAGGGTTAGACTCAGAAGTGTCCCTGTTTGCAGATGATGTGAAGTTAATGAGGAGAATTAAATCTGATGAGGACCAGGCAGGACTTCAAAGAGACCTGGACAGACTGGACACCTGGTCCAGCAAATGGCTTCTCGAATTTAATCCTGCCAAATGCAAAGTCATGAAGATAGGGGAAGGGCACAGAAGACCACAGACAGAGTATAGGCTAGGTGGCCAAAGACTGCAAACCTCACTCAAGGAGAAAGATCTTGGGGTGAGTATAACACCGAGCATGTCTCCGGAAGCACACATCAATCAGATAACTGCTGCAGCATATGGGCGCCTGGCAAACCTGAGAACAGCATTCCGATACCTTAGTAAGGAATCATTCAAGACACTGTACACCGTGTATGTCAGGCCCATACTGGAGTATGCAGCACCTGTTTGGAACCCGCACTTGATAAAGCACGTCAAGAAACTAGAGAAAGTACAAAGGTTTGCGACAAGGTTAGTTCCAGAGCTAAGTGGAATGTCCTATGAAGAAAGATTAAGGGAAATCGGCCTGACGACACTGGAGGACAGGAGGGTCAGGGGAGACATGATAACGACATATAAAATACTGCGTGGAATAGACAAGGTGGACAAGGACAGGATGTTCCAGGGAGGGGACACAGAAACAAGAGGCCACAATTGGAAGTTGAAGACACAAATGAGTCAGAGAGATAGTAGGAAGTATTTCTTCAGTCATAGAGTTGTAAGGCAGTGGAATAGCCTAGAAAATGACGTAGTGGAGGCAGGAACTATACACAGTTTTAAGACGAGGTTTGATAAAGCTCATGGAGCGGGGAGAGAGAGGGCCTAGTAGCAACCGGTGAAGAGGCGGGGCCAGGAGCTAGGACTCGACCCCTGCAACCACAAATAGGTGAGTACAAATAGGTGAGTACATACACACACACACATACACACACACACACATACACACACACACACACACACACACACACACACACACACACACACACATACACATACACATACACACACACACACACACACACACACACACACACACACACACACACACACATACACACACACACACACATACACACACACACACACACCTACAACAGGCCTAGTGTCTATTCGACATGTGCCTTGGACAAAATGGTAACTAACACACACACACTCGCAAATACAACAGGCCTAGTGTCTAATCGACATGTGCCTAGGACAAAATGGTAGCTAACACACACACACACACACACACACACACACACACACACACACACACACACAAACACACACACATAACTCAAGAAATCGTAATGACACGATTGCAAATAAACCATACCCCCGGCCGGGATTGAACCCGCGGTCATAGAGTCTCAAAACTCCAGCCCGTCGCGTTAGCCACTAGACCAGCTAGCCACAATAAGATTCATCCAACTAGGTATATTTCTACACCATAGGAAAGTTAGCACAGGCACCTCTGTGACCACAAATGCAAGTTTTTACAGACGAATCTCCAGCTAGCGTGGCCGTGACGAACTCTAGCTCAAGTCCCTTCACTGCCGTCAACATGACTCAAGAAATCGTAATGACACGATTGCAAATAAACCATACCCCCGGCCGTGATTGAACCCGCGGTCATAGTCTCAAAACTCCAGCCCGTCGCGTTAGCCACTAGACCAGCTAGCCACAATAAGATTCATCCAACTAGGTATATTTCTACACCATAGGAAAGTTAGCACAGGCACCTCTGTGACCACAAATGCAAGTTTTTACAGACGAATCTCCAGCTAGCGTGGCCATGACGAACTCTAGCTCAAGTCCCTTCACTGCCGTCAACATGACTCGTCTGTGTAGGTGTGTGTAGGTGTGTGTATGCACAGGTAAGGAGGGAGGCCCAGCGACAGTATGAAAATGACATAGCATCGAGAATCAAGACTGTCCCGAAACTGTTGTATAGCCACATCAGGAGGAAGACAACAGTCAAAGACCAGGTGATCAGATTAAGGACAGAAGGTGGAGAACTCACAAGAAATGATCAGGAGGTATGTGAGGAGCTGAACAGGAGATTTAAGGAAGTTTTTACAGTAGAGACAGGAAGGGCTGTCGGAAGACAGCACAGAAGGGAACATCAAGAGGGAATATACCAACAAGTGTTGGATGACATACGAACAACTGAGGAGGAGGTGAAGAAGCTCTTAAGTGACCTTGACACCTCAAAGGCGATGGGACCGGACAACATCTCCCCATGGGTCCTTAGAGAAGGAGCAGAGATGCTGTGCGTGCCTCTAACCACAATCTTCAACACATCCCTTGAAACTGGGCAACTACCTGAGAAATGGAAGACAGCTAATGTAGTCCCCATATTTAAGAAAGGAAACAGAAACGTGGCACTAAACTACAGACCTGTGTCCCTGACATGTATTGTGTGCAAAGTCATGGAGAAGATTATCAGGAGGAGAGTGGTCGAACACCTGGAAAGGAACAAGATTATAAATGAAAACCAGCATGGGTTCATGGAAGGCAAATCTTGTATCACAAACCTCCTGGAGTTTTATGACAAGGTAACAGAAGTAAGACACGAGAGAGAGGGGTGGGTAGATTGCATTTTCCTAGACTGCAGGAAGGCCTTTGACACAGTTCCCCACAAGAGATTAGTGCAGAAGCTGGAGGATCAGGCACACGTAAAAGGGAGGGCACTGCAATGGATAAGGGAATACCTGACAGGGAGGCAGCAACGAGTCATGGTACGTGAAGAGGTATCACAGTGGGCGCCTGTTACGAGCGGGGTCCCACAGAGGTCAGTTCTAGGACCAGTGCTATTTTTGATATATGTGAACGACATGATGGAAGGAATAGACTCTGAAGTGTCCCTGTTCGCAGATGACGTGAAGTTGATGAGAAGAATTAAATCGGACGAGGATGAGGCAGGACTGCAAAGAGACCTGGACAGGCTGGACATGTGGTCCAGCAACTGGCTTCTCGAATTCAATCCAGCCAAATGCAAAGTCATGAAGATTGGGGAGGGGCAAAGAAGACTGCAGACAGAGTATAGGCTAGGTGGATAAAGACTACAGACCTCACTCAGGGAGAAAGTCCTTGGGGTGACCATAACACCGAGCACATCACCGGAGGCACACATCAACCAAACAACCGCTGCAGCATACGGGCGCCTGGCAAACCTGAGAATAGCATTCCGATACCTTAATAAGGAATCGTTCAAGACACTGTACACTGTGTTTGTTAGGCCCATACTGGAGTATACAGCACCAGTCTGGAACCCACACCTGGTCAAGCACGTCAAGAAGTTAGAGAAAGTACAAAGGTTTGCAACAAGGCTAGTCCCAGAGCTCAAGGGAATGTCGTACAAGGAAAGGTTAAGGGAAATCGGACTGACGACACTGGAGGACAGAAGGGTCAGGGGAGACATGATAACGACATACAAGATACTGCAGGGAATAGACAAGGTGGACAGAGATAGGATGTTCCAGAGAGGGGACACAGGGACAAGGGGTCACAACTGGAAGCTGAAGACTCAGACGAGTTACAGGGACGTTAGGAAGTATTTCTTCAGTCATAGAGTTGTCAGCAAGTGGAATAGCCTAGCAAGTGAAGTAGTGGAGGCAGGAACCATACATAGTTTTAAGAAGAGGTATGACAAAGCTCAGGAAGCAGAGAGAGAGAGGATCCAGTAGCGATCAGTGAAGAGGCGGGGCCAGGAGCTGAGTCTCGACCCCTGCAACCACAATTAGGTGAGTACAATTAGGTGAGTACACACACACACACACACATACACACACACATGCACACACACACACACACACACACACACACACACACACACACACACACACACACACACACACACACACACACCAAGGTGGTAATAGCAGTGATGTATAACCCACCACAGAACAGCAGGAGGCCAAGGCAAGAGTACGACGAGAGCAATAGAGCGATGGTTGACACACTGGCTAGAGTGGCCAGAAGAGCTCATGCATGCAGGGCAAAGCTCCTGATCATGGGTGACTTTAACCACAAGGAGATCGATTGGGAGAACTTGGACCCACATGGGGGCCAAGATACATGGAGGGCTAAGATGATGGAGGTGGTACTGGAAAACTTCATGTGCCAACACGTAAGGGACACTACAAGAGAGAGAGGAGAGGATGAACCAGCAAGGCTGGACTTAGTATTCACCTTCAGTAGTGCAGATATCGAGGACATCACATATGAAAGACCCCTTGGGGCCAGTGACCATGTGGTTTTAAGCTTCGAATACACAGTAGAGCTACAAGTGGAGGGAGAAGCAGGAAGGCCAGGACGAATGAAGCCAAACTACAAGAAAGGGGACTACACAGGAATGAGGAACTACCTGAACGGGGTTCAGTGGGACAGAGAACTGGCAGGGAAGCCAGTTAATGAGATGATGGAATATGTAGCAACAAAATGCAAGGAGGCTGAGGAGAGGTTTGTACCCAAGGGTAACAGGATTAATGAAAAAGCCAGGTTAGCTAAAAATCTGTCACCCAGCTCTAAAGCATTATTAAAATCATCAAGATCCTTCTCCTCAAGATATGCCTTAAGGTCAGGAGGAACATTTCTCAAAAGATCCTCTAACAAAATTAAGGTAATTACACCTTCATAATTGCCTACCAGCCCCTTTGAGCGACACCACCTATTTAGAAGTGACATCTTCTCCTTACCATATTCCACCAAAGACTGCCCTGACTGAAACTTTAGTCCTCTGAATTTCTGCCTGTACCTTTCCGGCAACATTTGATAAGCCAGTAAAACTACCTCTTTTAGCTTATGATAATCAGAAAAGGCAGATCCTTCTAAAGAACTAATAGCCTGTAACCCTTTACCAACTAATTGGGTTCTTGCTAATGTCGCCCATTCCTTTTCCGGCCAACCTTGGGATTTGGCCGTACTTTCAAATAACAGAAAAAACTGGTCTGGGTCTTTCTCTAGGAATTTGGGCACAAATTTTATGGCTTTATCCAAATGAAAAACATCTACCCTTGTGTCTGTGTCTGGGTGAGAAGCAAGCTGCCTCTCTTTTGCTCTTTCTTGAGCCCTAAGCTCCTCTAAGGCTCTCTGTTCCTGGATCTTTGTACGCTCAATTCTTAACCGTTCCTTTTCTTCTGCAACTAGGGTTAATTTCATTTGTAAAATTACTACTTCCTTATCCAGGTCCCTATCATGGGGATTTGATTCAATGTCACCTTCCAAATGCATGTCATCCACAGAATTTTCACCAGTGTCAGCCATTTTGGGAAATAATAGCACCAAATCTTACTACCTGCCACAGAACTTACTGATATAAAATAATAAAGCACACAGCAAGGTACATATACTGAAGTAGGATATTCACAAGGAGTTGTCATGTGACTCCCTCAAATTAAAGAGAACTGCACACAAAAAGAAAATCCTGGCAGAAAAAAAAAATAAAAGAGCTACTGCACTTGCAAAGGTAAATTATTTCCAGAAATTTAGGTGAGCATAACCTCCCAAAAATCAGCAAGATTGTACCTGCAAGGGTAAATTATACACAAAACATCAAGTATTATTAACATCCTAAAAATCAACAATATGGTACAGAAAGGTAAATGATTTATAGAGCATTAATTAATAATAACACCCTAAAACCAGCAATATTATACAGAAAGGGAAATTATTCACAGGGTATTAATTAATAATAACACCCTAAAAACCAGCAATATTGCAAACAAAGGTAAATTATTCACAGGGTATTAGTTAATAATAACACCCTAAAAACTAGCAATATTACACACAAAAGTAAATTATTCACAGGGTATGAATTAATAATAACACCCTAAAAACTAGCAATGTTGCACACAAAAGTAAATTATTCACAGGGTATGAATTAATAATAACACCCTAAAAACTAGCAATATTACACACAAAAGTAAATTATTCACAGGGTATGAATTAATAATAACACCCTAAAAACTAGCAATGTTGCACACAAAAGTAAATTATTCACAGGGTATTAATTAATAATAACACCCTAAAAACTAGCAATATTACAAACAAAGGTAAATTATTATTTTAGTGTGAGTGTTATAGTGAATGTTTCCTCTGACCAACCCAGTAAAGAATTATTATTGACTTTCCAGGTTGCAAACTTGAATTACCACAAAAATTTGATAATTCTCCCATTGACAGGCCCCCATGTTACGCAAAAATGTGGGATAGCTGGGGGCTTGAGCCTGGTCTAAGGGCAAAGGTAAAAGTTACACACATCTCAAGCCCAAACCGGCCACCCAGGGCTATCCCAGTTAAAAACAGAAAGCGCTAAACCAGTATGTGTTACTTCAAGGGGTTGGTTAACAGAGGGTTAGGCAAAAATCCCAATTAGGAAAATATATCTATTTAATCACCATAACATAAAAACCTTAATTCTACACGCCCAAATGAAGGTACACACAGCTGGCTGGAGGTTCAGCCACCATTACACTAGGCTCCGTCAGCGTCAGGCCGTCATGGCACCACAAACCTCTTTTCTTACTTCATCACTCATCCCACAGCACCCTGACCATGTCAGAGCCTGGGTTAACATACAGGTAAGCCATATGAAAGCCTATGGCTTGAATTGGATAAACAGAATGAGTGTATTATTGCAAACTTAACTTAAAATATACAGCATCTCCGACGCCAGCTTCTACCGCCATGCTAACGTCACGTGACCTCCTCCCCCACGCTTACTCTGCGTACCCAAACATCCTTGGAAAATAAATCACTAACTCCATTCTTTATAATTATAGTTAGAGTACTTTACAGTACCTCCAAAAGCACATTATGAATTATAAAATTATTCCTTACAACTACAATATTCATATTATTATGGCACACTTCCCCACTAATATGTACATACGATGTCATGCAGAACCCTGCATAACAGTTTGTTCCCAAGGGAAACAGAAATAATGGGAAGAACAGAACGAGTCCTTGGTTCACCCAAAGGTGTAGGGAGGCAAAAACTAGGTGTTCTAGAGAATGGAAAAGGTACAGAAGACAGAGAACTCAGGAAAATAAAGAAATCAGCCGAAGAGCCAGAAACGATTATGCACAGATAAGAAGGGAGGCTCAGAGACAATATGAAAATGACATAGCATCAAAAGTAAAGACTGACTCGAAGCTGTTGTACAGCCACATCAGGAGGAAAACAACAGTCAAGGACCAGGTAATCAGACTGAGGAAGGGTGATGGGGAATTCACAAGAAATGACCGAGAGGTTTGTCAGGAGCTCAACACAAGATTTAAAGAGGTATTTACAGTGGAAACCAGTAGGACTCTAAGAAATCAGAACAGGGGGGCACACCAAAATGCTGGATGAGGTACATATAACCAAGGAGGAGGTGAAGAAGCTGCTATGCGAACTTGACACCTCAAAGGCGGTGGGACCAGACAACATCTCTCCATGGGTCCTTAAAGAGGGAGCAGAAATATTGTGTGAGCCATTAACAAAGATCTTCAACACATCATTTGAAACTGGGCAACTCCCTGAGGTATGGAAAATGGCAAATGTAGTCCCAATTTTTAAAAAGGGAGACAGACATGAGGCACTAAACTACAGACCTGTATCACTAACGTGTATAGTATGCAAGGTCATGGAGAAGATCATCAGGAGGAGAGTGGTGGGGCACCTGGAAAGAAACAAGTGTATAATTGACAACCAGCACGGTTTCAGGGAAGGAAAATCCTGTGTCACAAACCTACTAGAGTTTTATGACAAGGTGACAGAAGTAAGACAAGAGAGAGAGGGGTGGATCGACTGCATATTTTTGGACTGCAAGAAGGCCTTCGACACAGTACCTCACAAGAGGTTACTGCAAAAGCTAGAGGACCAGGCACACATAACAGGAAAGGCACTGCAATGGATCAGAGAATACCTGACAGGGAGGCAACAACGAGTCATGGTACGCGAAGAGGTGTCAGAGTGGGTGCTTGTGACAAGCGATGTTCCACAGGGGTCAGTCCTAGAACCTGTGCTGTTCTTGGTATATGTGAACGACATAACGGAAGGGATAGACTCAGAAGTGTCCTTGTTTGCAGATGATGTGAAGTTAATGAGAAGAATCAAATCGGACGAGGATCATGCAGGACTACAAAGAGACCTGGACAGGCTACAAACCTGGTCCAGCAACTGGCTCCTTGAATTTAACCCTGCCAAATGCAAAGTCATGAGCAGGGTCCCACAGGGGTCGGTCCTAGGACCAGTGCTATTTTTGGCATATGTGAACGACATGACGGAAGGGTTAGACTCAGAAGTGTCCCTGTTTGCAGATGATGTGAAGTTAAAGAGGAGAATTAAATCTGATGAGGACCAGGCAGGACTTCAAAGAGACCTGGACAGACTGGACACCTGGTCCAGCAAATGGCTTCTCGAATTTAATCCTGCCAAATGCAAAGTCATGAAGATAGGGGAAGGGCACAGAAGACCACAGACAGAGTATAGGCTAGGTGGCCAAAGACTGCAAACCTCACTCAAGGAGAAAGATCTTGGGGTGAGTATAACACCGAGCATGTCTCCGGAAGCACACATCAATCAGATAACTGCTGCAGCATATGGGCGCCTGGCAAACCTGACAACAGCATTCCGATACCTTAGTAAGGAATCATTCAAGACACTGTACACCGTGTATGTCAGGCCCATACTGGAGTATGCAGCACCTGTTTGGAACCCGCACTTGATAAAGCACGTCAAGAAATTAGAGAAAGTACAAAGGTTTGCGACAAGGTTAGTTCCAGAGCTAAGGGGAATGTTCTATGAAGAAAGATTAAGGGAAATCGGCCTGACGACACTGGAGGACAGGAGGGTCAGGGGAGACATGATAACGACATATAAAATACTGCGTGGAATAGACAAGGTGGACAAAGACAGGATGTTCCAGGGAGGGGACACAGAAACAAGAGGCCACAATTGGAAGTTGAAGACACAAATGAGTCAGAGAGATAGTAGGAAGTATTTCTTCAGTCATAGAGTTGTAAGGCAGTGGAATAGCCTAGAAAATGACGTAGTGGAGGCAGGAACCATACACAGTTTTAAGACGAGGTTTGATAAAGCTCATGGAGCGGGGAGAGAGAGGGCCCAGTAGCAACCGGTGAAGAGGCGGGGCCAGGAGCTAAGACTCGACCCCTGCAACCACAAATAGGTGAGTACAAATAGGTGAGTACACACACGCACACACACACACACACACACACGTCAAGAAATTAGAGAAAGTGCAAAGGTTTGCAACAAGACTAGTCCCAGAGCTACGGGGATTGTCCTACGAAGAAAGGTTGAGGGAAATCGGCCTGACGACACTGGAGGCCAGGAGGGTCAGGGGAGACATGATAACGACATATAAAATACTGCATGGAATAGATGAGGTGGACAAAGACGGGAAGTTCCAGAGATGGGACACAAGAGGTCACAATTGGAAGTTGAAGACTCAGATGAATCAAAGGGATGTTAGGAAGTATTTCTTCAGTCATAGAGTAGTCAAGCCGTGGAATAGCCTAGAAAGTGAAGTAGT
>NW_027199084.1:0-7500 GCF_038502225.1 Cherax quadricarinatus
ATTCCATTTCTCTACCACCTCGAGACTGCAGGGTGTTAGATGTCTCCACCAAACCTACAGGAACATTTCTGTTTTTTATATTTTTTACTCAAATATTATCTCTTATTAGTATCAGCTGCCTTCATAGATGCAATACGGGACGTCTCATGCATACCTAGTTTTTCTAATCTTCAATCTCTCTGTTTCTTTGTTGATCTACAGCTCGAACACCCCACTTCTTATTTTGCTACCATTATGTTTGATTCATCCCAGGGTTACCCATGCCATTATGCTTGTGAACCTAGTATCATAATTATTCTCTCCCAGTCTGTATTTTCTTTTGCCATAATTTGAAGTTATATTTATCATATCACTTTATCGCTTGTTAAGTTTAATATTTTTGTCAACAAATATCTTTAGTTATCTAACCCATGGTAGTTTTCTCACTTAAGTGGCTTCCAGTTTCTGGTCTTGCCATCCTAACTTCTTTATGTACCTTAAGTTTTCTAAAATTGGGTCCAGTTTATCTAGTAGATACAATGCAAACTTCTTCACTCATCCACGGTCAGCTTTATTGACTAGTTGCTACTTCAACACAACACGTAATATATAGACAAGCTGATGAATATGACAAGTGTGAAACACTTGGGAGTTTTTATTGATGGAAATGTTCCGCTAACCATTAGCTTCTTCAGTTATCTATATTGGATTGAAAAATTCATTGGTTGACGAAATGTCTCCAACAGTTAAGATACCCTGGCGTTACATGTGTTATTACTAAGTTATTTCATTATGGTGTAGTTCATGAATGTTTATATTTTTCTCTCGTCTTCCTGCTATGGAAAGAGGGAACTAGGAACAGTTTTCCTAGCACAAGAAGACAGACTTGGAAAAAAATACAGCATAATTTAGCAGTGTTGCCCATTTATGTTCTTTGGTCTGTCTCAGAATAAGCACGGTAGGTAACGATTGTACTTGATCTCAGATATTTGCTCGCCTCTTGCCACCTTGACCTACCCTCTGGCTTTCTCTCACGACTTGACTATATTTGTGCTAGACGGATCAAAACTACAAGGTTTTATTTTAAATTTGTGGGTTTTTTTTTGGTAATTATTCCAGCCACGGTGTTGTGACTTGTATTCTTATAACACCTTTCTGAACAAACACTGTCTAACGTTTTATCAGCCACAAATTCAGTGTGAGGATAATGAGTTTCAAAGCTTTAAGTGAAACTAGAGACCTGGATGAGTCATCTCATCTGAGTCGATTGCCTTGAAGGATGGTCAACTAGTGTGAGATCTTGTATGCATATCAAAATTTGAAATTTTATTAGCAGTGTTCAGAATTTGAAATATTGTGAACAGTGTTCATGAATATTGCAGAAAGCGAATGTGCATGTTAAACGTAAGTTTGTGCGGTTTAAAGGCTATCCACTTCACAAATGTCAATTAGGCTACGTTTCACATAAACGCTAATACAGTATGTACTTATTGTATCCCCTAATATAGAAATTAAGGCAAACTCAAGTGTATATACACAGAAATTTACATCTCTTGGTGTAAATATACTGTGAAGGTCTGTAAGTAATAAAATGCTAGCTATTGTTGTTATTTCCATATTTTAACTGATATTTATGTACACAAATAACCACCACAAAAGAGAGAGGAGCTTCTGACGACGTTTATTCGACTTTGAACATTTACAAAGTCACAGTAACAGAAAAGAGTGAGATAGTCACTATATATATAGGAGAGCGGGACAAGGACGGGAACAAGAGGGAGAAGAGGAAGTTGTAGTAGTGGTAAGGTAGGTAGTGGAAGTAGAAGAAATAGTGGTAGTAGAAAGTAGGGAGAGTAGTGGCACACGTGAGAAAGGGGTGTGAAGGGAGACGATAGTAAACGCAGTAGCAATAGAGGAATGGAGGGAAAGATGTAGTAGTGAATTAGTCTAAGGACTGCGGGGGACCTAAGAGCCCATAAGGGTTAGGACCAAAAACGCAGGGGAGGAAAAACTGACTTACAGAACACAGGCAGAAAGGAAAAAAAATAGGAAAGGAGAAGAGGTAGGGAAAGGAGAAGAAAGTCAGGTTAAGTCACGAGTGTTCCGAAGTTTGGAGCATTAACAGTGTATAAGGAAAACTAACAAACGGCGACTGTGAAAGCTTGAAGTAGGGTACAGTTTTAGCAGAGGACCAGTCAGTAGGATGACTGTCATCTCTAACATGATAAAAAAAAAGAGCATTATTGGTGTCTGCGAGCCTAATTCTTCTTTTGTGTATTTTGAGTGTCAGAAAGACAGCGGTCAGTTTCTCCAAAGTATCGGAGAGAACAAGAGGAGCATGAGGGAGTAGACACCAGGGGTATCTATAGCGGGAGGGAAGAGGTGCGAACTAGTTTACTGCGGAGAATGTTAGTTCAGCGAAAAGTAAATTTAATGTCTAAAGAACAGAGAGAGTTGTTGAGATTAGAAAGACGAAATATAGAAAAGGCAGAGAACAGGGGATTTCACAGGAGTAGAAAGTTTGGGAGAGAAGAAAAAGGCACAAACGCTTAGCATATGTTGTGCCTTTTTGTTCTTGACAATTATGCTTCTTTATATATTGTAGAATTACATTTTACTACCCTAATTACTGTTATGTCAAGGACTGTAAAAGAACATATGTAAGAATGACCGAGCATTTTATCAATAAATTTTTGAGAAATAGAAACAGGTTTGGAGAGAGAAAAAAAAGGTGGGAAAACTTTGGAAAATAATCTTGTTACGTATGAAAAGGTGGTGAGAGGTTAGTGGGGAAGGCGGAGGCAGGAAGAGATAGAAAGAATATTTTAAAATTTTGAAATGTGAATGATTCTGATTTTTCCCCTGAAGCAGCTAGTTTCTTGTTCATCCCTATGAGAAGGAGGCGGTGATTTCATGCATTGGACAAGAAGGAAAGGATTCGATTCTCTTAGGTGGGAGGAAGCAGAAGTTAGGATGCACTGCGGTAAAGTAACGGGGATAGATGGGATTATGATTAACCAGGTGAGGATATGGTTTTGGAATGGTGGTGTATTTTTAATATATGTATGAAGGAAAGACGCATACATAGTTACTTTAGAAAAGGGAACGTGCAGTGAATGCTGCCGATGAGTCAGCAGTGGTTTATTGAATTTAGATATGGTAAAAGACATAAAGTGGATAAGAAAATGTGACAGGAGTCGCAAATATATGGAATATATAGTAGGTTACTAAGAGCAATAAAGTTTTTATGAGGAGAATGAGACTGAGATTAGGATATGTAGAAGAGATGTGGAATATTATACACTAACGTGGGTCTTAGTTAAATGCTAATAGATGAGTTGTAGAGGGAATTAAAGCTAGATAGATGGGCATAGGTGTAGGGTCTAAAATATTTGAAACTGATATGAAGTGAGAGTTGTCAGTTACCCTTTGCTGGTATGACGGTGCTTTTGTGGGGATTCTGAGTTGTAGTTTGGTGGACCAGTCTGGGAGTGTGTAGAAGAATGAAGATGCAAGTCAACATAGATAAAAAGCAATGTGTTAAGAGTAGAAAAGTGTCTGAGTAAATAAAGATTTTATATGAGACAGGAGAAAGTTAATGTATTTTCACCCTTGTGAGTAAATGTGAATGCAGATTTTTTTTTTCTTGACGAGGTGAATCATAAAATAGATAAGAGAAAGAAGGTAGTTAGGGTTTTGAGGTGTACATGGGAAGAAAGTTTACCAGTAGAAGAAAAAGGGGAACGACGAGTATAATGACTTGGGAGTTATCAAGCTGTCAGAGTGTGAGGAAGATAGCATCTATAAAGGGATTCAGGAGGAACCCTGCTAGCCGGACTCTGGTCCTGGAAGTACTGTGAACGATGGATGAGTGTATTGTGATTCGGTGGAGCATTGAATACGTGATGATCGTGCAGTTCTAGAAGTAATAGCTGATGAATGTATGATCAATGCATGTTCCTTGTTTGTGTGAAAGCAGATTTTGAGAATATGAAGTCTGCTAGTTTTTGTCTTTTATAGAGAGTCTTTCCCACTTTTGCTCTTCTAATTGGAGTTTCTACCATCTGCTCTCTCTCTTTTGTCTGTTCCTTACGCTGCTTCTACTGGTGTCTCACCTGTCGTCTTGCCCTGTGTTACTTCTTTCGTTTCCTCGCCTCTTCTGTACCTGACTCCCTGTAATCTCTGGTGTTATAAAGCCGTGCTGATGGGTTTAAGCAGCCAATCAATGACCCAGGAAACCCCTAGCTCCGCCTCCTCCTTTAAATTGACCTATCATAACCAACTCGACTATCACCTTCGGCTGTTGATTGGGTGACAGCTTCAGGCGTGTCCCGAGTCAAGGTAGCTGTTAAAGATGTCATATTGCATATGTAGTACCCGGAAACACCATATTATCTCTAGGCTTTCCTTAAGGTCTGTTATGTCCTTCAGTAGAGGAATTGAGGCTACCCTCGTCTGGATCAATCCTGATGACCTCCCATTTACCAAACTATGTGAACCTTACGGGCTTAGCGCTTCCCTTTGAATATAATTCTAATATCGTTACATTTTAAGACTCACTTAAATACCCCTCATTCCCACAAGGACTGGATGACTTATGTGACCCCCAAAGGGCGACATAAGTGAAATACGTGGGTGACATCGTTCCCCTGAAACTTAAGGCTAGCCTCTCCCCTCCCTCTCTGACAAACTGTAAACATCAGGGACAAGGTCAACTCATCGGTACAAACTTTCCTCATTTTTTCTTCAAATTCTGTACCAACAGTTCCTCTTTATCAGCATTTATATAAGAGTTTTCAAAGTGTTACAAGGAGAGTGGGCGATAAAATGTAAAGGTGAGAGGCACCATCATAATTTCTAGGTATATGTATAAAGAGGTTTAAAGAGGTGTGCTTAACAATTCGCAACAGGCGAAATTATTGAATGAATGTAAAGAGAGGTGTTTGTGTTATATATCTGTTGCGGCTACCCTCGTCTGGATATATACATATAATATATATATATATATATATATATATATATATATATATATATATATATATATATATATATATAAAACATTGTCTCTACGTCCACAGTAGGACTCGAACCTGCAAACTCTGTATCAGAGTCCACAGTACTTTACCACGGAGCCAGACCCCAGATAAGTATGGGCGCCTAGCCGTACCTTGATGTTTCCCCATACCTCGGGGTACCAGGCTTGTTTTCCAAGTTATTTCACCATCTTTTGTTAATTACTCATGTTAATTTGTTAATTGTATTTGTTAATTAATTGCTAATTGTATTTGTTAATTGCATTTTGTTGTAATAATTTGTTGTATAAATTTGTTAATAGTTGTAGTAATTATGCTAGTTCTAGTCATGTTAGATATGTTAGTTAACCAGTCACGTAATTTGGTAATTATGTAAATAGGTTAATAATAACCTATTTGTACAAGTACATAATACAACTAATACAGCCCTAGGTGGCATCACCGGCATTCTATAAAGCCTCTGGTTATGTAGAGTATTTCTGGTCATCCACAACAGTCGACTAACATCCAGGTACCTGCTTACTGTTAGGTCAACAGGGACAGCAGGTGTAAGGCAACAAGACTGGCATTTCGCCAGTATTATTACTAATATAGGTTTAGTTGTAAAATTTATTAGTTTTTAATGGCGTTTTAACTGTTAAATATATATTTTAATTAACCATTAAATTTTTAAAGGATCCTTGAATTTAGGGGGAAGAGAGGAAGTAGGGGAGAGAGGGTGAGGGGAATAGAGAGGGGAAGAAAGAGGGGAGGGGGTTGGAGGGTGGCACACCAGAGGCAACACCTGTCAGTCCTGAAACTGAAAGTGAAAACTCGCCTGTCTATCTGCGCCATTAGACCAACGGTTCACAAGGCTACTGGTTGCACTATTTCAGTTGTTCAGCTACTTCAGGGGTCACCTAACTCTTTACCTTATCGACCCCTTCATGAAGTTTCAGATTGTGCATAGACTCCCAAACATTATACGAAAATAATTTAATAAACAGTATTTAATAGTTCTGCGAATAATATTAACTGTTAATAATAACTGACTTCATAAAAAAAATAGATAATATTTAAATTATGAGAAATATAAGATGTAACACGCCATATTTTACGGAAAGTGTTGATATTAAGGGGAAGGTTACATCTGATGAACGTCAACAAGGTCACTGATATTTAGATGGAGATTAAGTTTTAAGGGTGAGTCACTACGCTCTTCCAGGTTTAGTGTCTTTCTGTGCTTACTTAAGAATTACATTTGCATGGCTAAAACCAACTTCAACCATGTACTGACGCCCTTGTGACCCACCAACCATTTATCGATCCCTTCGTTAGTCTCACCGACCCTTAGTGGTCGATATTGATCATTTTGGGGAACCCTGGGTTTAATGATCTCAATGTTTGTCATTTCCCTGGTTCAGCAATCTCACTGGCCCGGCTGTTCCACTGGTTCAGCATTCTCACTGGTTCAGTGATCCCACTGACCCGGCTGTTCCACTGGTTCAGCATTCCCACTGGTTCAGTGATCCCACTGGCCCGGCTGTTCCACTGGTTCAGCATTCCCACTGGTTCAGTGATCCCATTGGCCCGGCTGTTCCACTGGTTCAGCAATCTCACTGGTTCAGTGATCGCACTGCTTCAGCGGATTAAAAAAGTCAAAGGTTCCTTCTTGTCTCACTGGTTGGGTCGTCCTACTGACCTCAGGGTTTCACTGATCGTCTAGTGATAATTATTTACACTGACATCTTTTGTATCATCGGCAGCTTATATTTCTGGAAGTAGCAACAACAACAGTCATTATGCAGTCAGAGGTTAGGTTAGGTTAGGTAAGGTTCGTCAGGAAACAGGACAAATGTTTCCTGACGCGGGTCTTAGTCAGATGATGACCCGCCTTTGGAGCTTTTGGTCATCTGACCGAGGCCTTCCGCTGGCTTACCGGTCCACCCCTTTAAAAATTATGGTCATTTATAACCTTCCAAAAATAAAAAGGAAGAAAAAAGTGATGATGCAGTCAGAGACGAAGCCACCCGTGTTTATACTCACAGCTGCCGTAATGCAGAGTTCACTTAACGTAATTATTTTAGAGAAAAAACGTTATATTTAGTTGCTTTCAGTTGGCGCGTGTGTCAGAGCCGTGAGCTGGCGGAAGTGTTTGCTCAAGTTGAATACATGAGTTTGATGCCACAATGAGTAGCTATATGGGACTGATTATTGCAATTTTTACAGAACGTGTTTGGAAAAGTCACCAGGTGACGGCCTAGTATTAACTTCCCCAGTTTTTTATGTCACCATTATAGTCAGTTGTATGAAAGGCATTCTTGTTAATAATGGCTTTCATGCCATTGGTCCTCTAAATAGAACGGGCTTTTTTTTTTTTACACGTTTCGCTTTTGTTTTATTGAGGTTGGGTACGGGAGCCAGGGCCTGTGAACAGCCCTACTGGTATTTGCTCGGCAGATCCTTCTTTAAGTTCATTCTTTCTCACATGTGCGAGAAAGGCTGAACA
>NW_027199084.1:15000-35989 GCF_038502225.1 Cherax quadricarinatus
TCTCCTCTCCGTCACTCTCCTCTCCGTCACTCTCCTCTCCACCACTCTCCTCTCCACCACTCTCCTCTCCACCACTCTCCTCTCCACCACTCTCCTCTCGTCACTCTCCTCTCCACCACTCTCCTCTCCACCACTCTCCTCTCCACCACTCTCCTCTCGGTCACTCTCCTCTCCACCACTCTCCTCTCCACCACTCTCCTCTCCACCACTCTCCTCTCCGTCACTCTCCTCTCCGTCACTCTCCTCTCCACCACTCTCCTCTCCGTCACTCTCCTCTCCGTCACTCTCCTCTCCACCACTCTCCTCTCCACCACTCTCCTCTCCACCACTCTCCTCTCCACCACTCTCCTCTCGTCACTCTCCTCTCCACCACTCTCCTCTCCACCACTCTCCTCTCCCCCACTCTCCTCTCGGTCACTCTCCTCTCCACCACTCTCCTCTCCACCACTCTCCTCTCCACCACTCTCCTCTCCACCACTCTCCTCTCGTCACTCTCCTCTCCACCACTCTCCTCTCCACCACTCTCCTCTCCACCACTCTCCTCTCCGTCACTCTCCTCTCCGTCACTCTCCTCTCCACCACTCTCCTCTCCACCACTCTCCTCTCCACCACTCTCCTCTCCACCACTCTCCTCTCGTCACTCTCCTCTCCACCACTCTCCTCTCCACCACTCTCCTCTCCACCACTCTCCTCTCGGTCACTCTCCTCTCCACCACTCTCCTCTCCACCACTCTCCTCTCCACCACTCTCCTCTCGTCACTCTCCTCTCCACCACTCTCCTCTCCACCACTCTCCTCTCCACCACTCTCCTCTCGGTCACTCTCCTCTCCGTCACTCTCCTCTCCGTCACTCTCCTCTCCACCACTCTCCTCTCCGTCACTCTCCTCTCCGTCACTCTCCTCTCCGTCACTCTCCTCTCCGTCACTCTCCTCTCCACCACTCTCCTCTCCTCCACTCTCCTCTCCACCACTCTCCTCTCCCCCACTCTCCTCTCGTCACTCTCCTCTCCACCACTCTCCTCTCCACCACTCTCCTCTCGGTCACTCTCCTCTCCACCACTCTCCTCTCCGTCACTCTCCTCTCCGTCACTCTCCTCTCCACCACTCTCCTCTCCGTCACTCTCCTCTCCGTCACTCTCCTCTCCGTCACTCTCCTCTCCGTCACTCTCCTCTCCGTCACTCTCCTCTCCACCACTCTCCTCTCCACCACTCTCCTCTCCACCACTCTCCTCTCCACCACTCTCCTCTCCACCACTCTCCTCTCCACCACTCTCCTCTCCACCACTCTCCTCTCCACTACTCTCCTCTCCACCACTCTCCTCTCCACCACTCTCCTCTCCACCACTCTCCTCTCCACCACTCTCCTCTCCACCACTCTCCTCTCCACCACTCTCCTCTCCACTACTCTCCTCTCCACCACTCTCCTCTCCACCACTCTCCTCTCCACCACTCTCCTCTCCACTACTCTCCTCTCCACCACTCTCCTCTCCACCACTCTCCTCTCCACCACTCTCCTCTCCACCACTCTCCTCTCCACTACTCTCCTCTCCACCACTCTCCTCTCCACCACTCTCCTCTCCACCACTCTCCTCTCCACCACTCTCCTCTCCACCACTCTCCTCTCCACCACTCTCCTCTCCACCACTCTCCTCTCCACCACTCTCCTCTCCACCACTCTCCTCTCCACCACTCTCCTCTCCGTCACTCTCCTCTCCACCACTCTCCTCTCCACCACTCTCCTCTCCACCACTCTCCTCTCCACCACTCTCCTCTCCACCACTCTCCTCTCCACCACTCTCCTCTCCACCACTCTCCTCTCCGTCACTCTCCTCTCCACCACTCTCCTCTCCACCACTCTCCTCTCCACCACTCTCCTCTCCACCACTCTCCTCTCCGTCACTCTCCTCTCCACCACTCTCCTCTCCACCACTCTCCTCTCCACCACTCTCCTCTCCACCACTCTCCTCTCCACCACTCTCCTCTCCCCCACTCTCATCTCCACCACTCTCCTCTCCACCACTCTCCTCTCCACCACTCTCCTCTCCACCACTCTCCTCTCAACCACTCTCCTCTCTACCACTCTCCTCTCCACCACTCTCCTCTCCACCACTCTCCTCTCCACCACTCTCCTCTCCACCACTCTCCTCTCCACCACTCTCCTCTCGTCACTCTCCTCTCGTCACTCTCCTCTCCGTCACTCTCCTCTCCACCACTCTCCTCTCCACCACTCTCCTCTCCACCACTCTACTCCACACTCTCCACTACTTTCACTGGGCTCAACCACTAACTAATTATCACCTTGACATCAGACCTACAAATATTATATAAGCTCTAAGAAACCATATACAGTAGACTGGAGGTTAAGTTGGTGGTGATACTGCTTGTGGTGATGGTCATTGTGTTGGTGTTGGGGAGGTGATAGTGATGATGAGGGACGTGATGGTAAAGTTGTGACGGTATTGGGGGTAGTGATAGTGGTGATAGTGGTGATAGTGGTGATAGTGGTGATATTGTGTCGGTACTGGAAAACTTTCTCCTGACTTGTTAGTCATATATGACTCAGCAGACCGCTCGGTCATGTGACCAAGACCTTCTGCTGCCGTGTCAACTCACCATGTAAAAAAACAAATTTACTCCCACATCTTAAGATGTATGTTAGACCTGGGTTATCAAATTTAAACAAAGGGTCATTAAGGCTGCATCAAACCTGCATAACACCTCTACAAGATAATTTAATCCCTAATATATACATTAAAATCCCTTCAGTATAAGCCCCACTCTGTATATATATATATATATATATATATATATATATATATATATATATATATATATATATATATATATATATATATATATATATATATATATGTATATATATATATATATATGTATATATATATATATATATATATGCAAAACAACCACTCTGAGAGAATAGAGAAATTCCAAGCGCTTTCGTGACTACTCACATTATCAAGGAACTATAGTTCCTTGATAATGTGAGTAGTCACGAAAGCGCTTGGAATTTCTCTATTCTTTCAGAGTGGTTGTTTTGCATATTCTGAAATCACCTGTTTACTGTGATCTTATTGCATATATATATATATATATATATATATATATATATATATATATATATATATATATATATATATATATATATATATATACCACCTCTATGGCTGGAGAAAAGATTTGTTTGGATTTGTAACCTGCGGGAGGGTTAGTTACCCAGGATAACCCAGTAAACTTGGACTGTCTTATATCCTTATTCTCATTACCTGTAATCATAATCCAACCTGTAATCCTCACAACAGTTAAATATGATAAATGCGTATAAAAGAAATGTGTTAATATGTTAAGCAATTCTCTTTGTATATATTTTATTCTCGTTACGTATAATCATAATCTAACCTTAAGTAACAATTGACTGCTGGTTTGTTCTCATGGTAATGCCTAAATTTATTGTTTAGCTTAAGTTTGCCCTAAATGCTGTGCCGAACTTGCACACGAAAATCACTCACAACGAAAGCAAAAGACTTGGCAGACGATGCAACATTCCCCCAATGAAAAGCAGAGGTGTCATTAGCACGTTAAGAGACAATACAATAAGTGTCAGGGGCCCGAGACTGTTCAACTGCCTCCCAGCATACATAAGGGGGATTACCAATAGACCCCTGGCTGTTTTCAAGCTGGCACTGGACAAGCACCTAAAGTCGGTTCCTGACCAGCCGGGCTGTGGCTCGTACGTTGGTTTGCGTGCAGCCAGCAGTAACAGCCTGGTAGATCAGGCTCTGATCCACCATGAGGCCTGGTCACAGACCGGGCCGCGGGGGCGTTGAACCCCGGAACTCTCCCCAAGTAAACTCCAGGTAATAACAAGGGACTTCCTACATGCACACCTAAATGTCACCCATCTCTGTACATTGTGTTATGCTTTAGCCTTGTCCCCCGGGATGCCACTCACAGCAGTTAACTAACACCCAGGTACTCCTGCTAGATGACCAGGGACAGCAGGTGTAAGACAGCATGCCCAATATGTCACTTGTTCCGGAGAGCGATTCCCGGTGCCTTTGTGTGTGAGCTGAGGGACCTGGCGAGATACCTAAAGTGCCCGACCAACCGGGTTGTGGTTCGTATGTTGGACTGCGTGCGGCCAGCAATAACAGCCTGGTTGATCATTCCTTGATCCACCGGGAGGTCTGATCAAGGACGGGGCCGCGGGGGCGTTGACCCCCGAAACACCGTCCAGGTATCACCCAAGACACTAAGACAATGTCCCAGGGTTTTCACCTGTACACTTCACTTATATCCTTGTCTAATTCTGCGTCTCTCCAGAGAGTGCTAATTCATGCTCTTAGTTTATGTTGGTAAGAAAGATTTGTGACTGATACAGAGAATCAACTTGGTCATTCTTCTCTGTTTTTTCAGGTCATTTATGTTCATTGTGTAATATGGAGACCAGAAACCTTACCAAAGACAAAAACTTGAAGTAGATTAGATTTCGTTCGGATTTTTAACCCCGGAGGGTTAGCCACCCAGGATAACCCAAGAAAGTCAGTGCGTCATCGAGGACTGTCTAACTTATTTCCATTGGGGTCCTCAATCTTGTCCCCCAGGATGCGACCCACACCAGTCGACTAACACTCAGGTACCTATTTGCTGCTAGGTGAACAGGACAATAGGTGTAAGGAAACGTGTCGAAATGTTTCCACCCGCCGGGAATCGAACCCGGGCCCTCCGTGTGTGAGGCGGGAGCTTTAGCCACCAGGCCACCGGGCCACCCTATATCCTGAAGACTTCTGTTATTTATGATTCTTAGTATAAAACCATGAGTTTTAAGATTCATTGCGAATATTTTTGCACTATTGCCTTAGTTTTAGATTACTGCTAACCAGAACTTCTGGGTTTTTTTTTTTCACTTTAGTTGAGTTTACCTGGAGAGAGTTCCGGGGGTCAACGCCCCCGCGGCCCGGTCTGAGACCAGGCCTCCTGGTGGATCAGAGCCTGATCAACCAGGCTGTTGCTGCTGGCTGCACGCAAACCAACATACGAGCTACAGCCCGGTTGATCCGGAACTGACTTTAGGTGCTTGTCCAGTGCCAGCTTGAAGACTGCCAGGGGTCTGTTGGTAATCCCCCTTATGTGTGCTGGGAGGCAGTTGAACAGTCTCGGGCCCCTGACACTTATTGTATGGTCTCTTAACGTGCTAGTGACACCCCTGCTTTTCACTGGGGGGATGGTGCATCGTCTGCCAAGTCTTTTGCTTTCGTAATGAGTGATTTTCGTGTGCAAGTTCGGTACTAGTCCCTCTAGGATTTTCCAGGTGTATATAATCATGTATCTCTCCCTCCTGCGTTCCAGGGAATACAGGTTTAGGAACCTCAAGCGCTCCCAATAATTGAGGTGTTTTATCTCCGTTATGCGCGCCGTGAAAGTTCTCTGTACATTTTCTAGGTCGGCAATTTCACCTGCCTTGAAAGGTGCTGTAAGTGTGCAGCAATATTCCAGCCTAGATAGAACAAGTGACCTGAAGAGTGTCATCATGGGCTTGGCCTCCCTAGTTTTGAAGGTTCTCATTATCCATCCTGTCATTTTTCTAGCAGATGCGATTGATACAATGTTATGATTGATACAATGAGATGTAAATTGTTGAGTTATAGGTGCCATAGTTATTTGCTTTCTCCAGGAATAAAACACTACGTTTGTGTTGGTAATCTGTGGTGTACTCACCTATTTGTACTCACCTATTTGTGGTTGCAGGGGTCGAGTCACAGCTCCTGGCCCCGCCTCTTCGCTGATTGCTACTAGGTCCTCTCTCTCCCTGCCCCATGAGCTCTATCATACCTCGCCTTAAAACTATGTATGGTTCCTGCCTCCATCACATCACTTTCTAGGCTATTCCACGGCCTGACTACTCTATGACTGAAGAAATACTTCCTAACATCCCTTTGATTCATCTGAGTCTTCAACTTCCAATTGTGACCTCTTGTGTCTGTGTCCCATCTCTGGAACATCCCGTCTTTGTCCACCTTGTCTATTCCGCGCAGTATTTTATATGTCGTTATCATGTCTCCCCTGACCCTCCTGGCCTCCAGTGTCGTCAGGCCGATTTCCCTCAACCTTTCTTCATAGGACAATCCCCGTAGCTCTGGGACTAGTCTTGTTGCAAACCTTTGCACTTTCTCTAATTTCTTGACGTGCTTGACTAGGTGTGGATTCCAAACTGGTGCTGCATACTCCAGTATGGGCCTGACGTAGATGGTGTACAGAGTCTTAAACGAATCCTTACTGAGGTATCGGAACGCTATCCGTAGGTTTGCCAGGCGCCCGTATGCTGCAGCAGTTATCTGATTGATGTGCGCCTCAGGAGATATGCTCGGTGTTATACTCACCCCCAGATCTTTTTCCTTGAGTGAGGTTTGCAGTCTTTGGCCATCTAAACTATATTGTGTCTGCGGTCTTCTTTGCCCTTCCCCAATCTTCATGACTTTGCATTTGGCAGGGTTAAATTCAAGGAGCCAGTTGCTGGACCAGGCTTGTAGCCTGTCCAGATCTCTTTGTAGTCCTGCCTGATCCTCGTCCGATTCGATTCTTCTCATTAACTTCACATCGTCTGCAAACAAGGACACTTCTGAGTCTATCCCTTCCGTTATGTCGTTCACGTATACCAAGAACAGCACAGGTCCTAGGACTGACCACTGTGGAACCCCGCTTGTCACAGGCGCCCACTCTGACACCTCGTCGCGTACCATGACTCGTTGTTGCCTCCCTGTCAGATATTCTCTGATCCATTGCAGTGCCTTTCCTGTTATGTGTGCCTGGTCCTCTAGCTTTTGCAGTAACCTCTTGTGAGGAACTGTGTCGAAAGTCTTCTTGTGGTGTGATGTGTGTGTGTGTGTGTGTGTGTGTGTGTGTGTGTGTGTGTGTGTGTGTGTGTGTGTGTGTGTGTGTGTGATGTGTGTGTGTGTGTGTGTGTGGTGTGTGTGTGTGTGTGTGTGTGTGTGTACGTGTATGTGTGTGTGTGTGTGTGTGTGTGTGTGTGTGTGGTGTGTGTGTGTGTGTGTGTGTGTGTGTGTGTGAGAGTGCGTGTGAGAGTGCGTGGGAGTGTGTGTGTGTGTGTGTGTTGTTGTGTGTGTGTGTGTGTGTGTGTGTGTGTGTGGTGTGTGTGGTGTATGTATGTGTGTGTGTGTGTGTGTGTGGCAGTAGTAACCACCACATGCGGTGTTATTAGTGTACACAACACGAGACTGAGGTTATACACACACGCGCCACTTACCACCACTTAAGTGTGCCATATGGAAAGTGATAATTTCTCTTTTTTTATTGACAAAATTAAACTGTGTTTTAGCTGTACGAAGCGTCCTGTTAGCTAAGAATTTCCTTAAGTGCCTTTCAAGAGCCTGTGAAAAGCTCTTGAGCCAAGGAATTGGAGCTGCCCTTCCCTTGGATAGAATTTTCCTCCCATTTGCCCCAGGCGATGTATGGCTTCTTAAATGACATATTAGCTAATTCACATAACTCATCCATGTAATTTTTTGTAATCACTAATACTGAGCCAAGTCTAAGTCTGCCAAGTATGTAGTGCATACATTGAGCTTCCCTGTCATTTGTTTGTTAATAAAAAGGCTTTTATGAACACTACCGAGTTTTCTCCTCGAGTCTGAGATTATATGTAAAATATTACACTTGTTTAAAAGCTGTGTTAACGTAGATTTTTAATTTTTTTTTCGTTTGTTTCTGTTGGTTAAATATTTCAGCCACGAATAATGATCCTGGTGTAATAGGTAACATGTAGTGTTGATATCTGCATCCTTGTTAGCATTTCTTCAAGGCTCTTAGTCACATACATTTTATCAGCTGTTCTTTTTCCTTCTATTTTCATTCTCTTGCGAACTCTCTTCAGGTAAACTCCAGGTTACTGGGGTTGAATTTGAGTAGCCATTTCTCCGACCATTGCTGAACTATGTGCTGCTGTTGTGGTTGTCACCAGTCATAAGTGTTTAGCTACTCTGTCATCTGTAAACACTGATGTGTATGATTTTGGGCATCTGGGAAGATCGTGTACATACCAGAAGTTTACTTGAAGACTATTTCCGGGGTTAGCACCCCAGCGAACCGGTCCCGCACCAGTGGGTGGTGTCGTGTGGGGTTCGGTAGGAGATTGATGGATAAGGTAAACTCACTTGTTGGATGGTAACGCTATATTGTCAGACTGTGGTAATGGGAGATGGAGCCCAGCCTGCCGTGTTCTACCTTCTTCTATGCCTATGCGTCGAGTGAGTGGGAGGCAGCTTGTCTCACTGACTCATGCTATATCCCGTGACGTCATACAGTCACTCGGCCTAGGGATCTTCTATATAAAGCACATGGATGGTACTATGATACGCTATACAACACATATAAGGGGACCAGCAACTATGCTGACTGTGGCTTGATCAACCAGGCTGTTTGTATTAGCCGCACGAAGTCCAGTGCAGACACCACAGACCGGCTTATCAGGAACTAACTCAAGTACCCTATGAAATTATCTTTTGATAGTTAAGGGAGTGTTCGTAATTACTCTTATGTATATATAAAGAGAGGATGTTGAAGAGTTTTGGTCCCTTACACTTACTGAGTTATCTTAGTGTACTCCCTGCGCTCCTGCTTTTCACAGAGAATATTTTGCTTTCGTAAAGAGTGATGTCATTCCTGTTGTAGATATATGATATTAAGTGTGTGGGTCATCGCCCACACGACCCGGTCCCACACCAGCACTAACACTTGACGAAGCATGCTGGTTTTGCTCTCTCATTCACACGCTTCATTTCTCACCGAATTTTGTGTTCTATATAAATAACTCTTTATGACTGTAACCAGATATAAACATGTAAAGAGTTCGTTACCACTATCAAAACTTTGAGGCCCAATCTCTGGACCCATGATGTGCCGCTGTAATGTTTCGACAACCATCACATGGGTATGGAGTGCATAATATAGTAAACTATAGGGCATTTCTTTCCTCTATACATTAATCTCTACCTTTCCATTTTACTGGCTAAGTCTGGTGCAGTAGTGAGCCAAGAGCCTTCTGGCAATCTACCAATAGACACACTATCCGTCCGTCCATCCATCTGTACAGCCATCCGTCCATCCAACTGTACAGCCATCCGTCCATCCATTTTTTTCTTTATCTGTGTGCGTCATCCTTCAAGGTGGACGCCTTCATAAGAGCCAAGGGGTTCGTCATTCAAGTCATCTTAGCCTCTCTCCTCTTCATTTCATCAATCCTCTTACACTGTGTGTTTGTCTGTGTTATGATCGTAACTTACTATAATTAATTTGTTTTGCACTAATCAGATTTACAGCCTGAGAGATGTTATCCTACCTCAACTCACTGCAAGCCCAGCTCTATGTAAAGTATAATACCACCTTAGGATGCGACCCACAACAGGCGAATAACACCCAGGCACCTACTTACTGCTAGGTGAACGGGTATCAGGTGTAAGGGGACATGTCCAACGTTTCCACCCATGCAGGGGATCAACCACGGGAACTCAATATGTAAGATGAGCGCGTTACCCATTTACTTGTGTAGATTTGTGTGTATCATTGTTGGTAGAGTGTCTCCTTGCAACTTGTATTTTTCCCACACACACACAAAGTAAAAGTGAAAGCAGAGGAGAGAAAAAGTTATTGCAGTGCTGGATAACACTCGATTAACCCACAAACTTGTCTGGGAAACCATGAACATGGGGGTAGGGGTTGAAAAAGGGGTGTTGTGGGGGATTTGGAGAGAAGAAATATGGAGATTGGAAGGAAGAGGGTTGAAGGGAAGGGGAGTGTTAAGAGGACTTGTCAGGAAGCAGGACAAATATTTTGATGCAATAAGCTCATTGCTTGAGCCTACAACTCCCCCCCTCCCCATCCCCCCACACATCATCAACCCTCCTTCCACCCCCTCCCCATCCCCCCACACATCATCAACCCTCCTTCCACCCCCTCCCCATCCCCCCACACATCATCAACCCTCCTTCCACCCCCTCCCCATCCCCAAACACATCCTCAACCCTCCTTCCACCCCCTCCCCATCCCCCCACACATCATCAACCCTCCTTCCACCCCCTTCCCATCCTCCCACACATCCTCAACCCTCCTTCCCCCCCCTCCCCATCCCCCCACACATCAACCCTCCTTCCACCCCCTCCCCATCCCCCCACACATCATCAACCCTCCTTCCACCCCCTCCCCATCCCCCCACACATCATCAACCCTCCTTCCACCCCCTCCCCATCCCCCCACACATCATCAACCCTCCTTCCACCCCCTCCCCATCCCCCCACACATCCTCAACCCTCCTTCCACCCCCTCCCCATCCCCCCACACATCATCAACCCTCCTTCCACCCCCTTCCCATCCCCCCACACATCATCAACCCTCCTTCCACCCCCTCCCCATCCCCCCACACATCCTCAACCCTCCTTCCACCCCCTCCCCATCCCCCCACACATCATCAACCCTCCTTCCACCCCCTCCCCATCCTCCCACACATCCTCAACCCTCCTTCCACCCCCTCCCCATCCCCCCACACATCATTAACCCTCCTTCCACCCCCTCCCCAACCCCCCACACATCCTCAACCCTCCTTCCACCCCTTCCCCATCCCCCCACACATCATCAACCCTCCTTCCACCCCCTCCCCATCCCCCCACATTTCATCAACCCTCCTTCCACCCCCTCCCCATCCCCCCACACATCATCAACCCTCCTTCCACCCCCTTCCCATCCCCCACACACCACCTCCCCATCCCCCCACACATCACCCCTCCTTCCACCCCCTCCCCATCCCCCAAACATCATCAACCCTCCTTCCACCACCACCCCATCCACCCACACATTATCAACCCTCCTTCCACCCCCTCCCCATCCCCCCACACACCATCAACCCTCCTTCCACCCCCTCCCCATCCCCCCACACATCATCAACCCTCCTTCCACCCCCTCCCCATCCCCCCACACATCAACCCTCCTTCCACCCCCTCCCCATCCCCCCACACATCATCAACCCTCCTTCCACCCCCTCCCCATCCCCCCACACATCATCAACCCTCCTTCCACCCCCTCCCCATCCCCCCACACATCAATCCTCCTTCCACCCCCTCCACATCCCCCCACACATACCCCCAACCCTCCTTCCACCCCCTTCCCATCCCCCCACACATCATCAACCCTCCTTCCACCCCCACCCCATCCCCCCACACATCATCAACCCTCCTTCCACCCCCTCCCCATCTCCCCACACATCATCAACCCTCCTTCCACCCCCTCCCCATCCCCCCACACATCAACCCTCCTTCCACCCCCGTCCCCATCCCCCCACACACACCCCCAACCCTCCTTCCACCCCTTCCCCATCCCCCTACACATCATCAACCCTCATTCCACCCCCTCCCCATCCCCCACACATCATCAACCTTCCTTCCACCCGCTCCCCATCCCCCCACACATTATCAACCCTCCTTCCACCCCCTCCCCATCCCCCCACACATCAACCCTCCTTCCACCCCCTCCCCATCCCCCCACACATCAACCCCCTTCCACCCCCTTCCCCCCACACATCCCCTCCCCACCCCCTCCCCACACACACCCCCAACCCTCCTTCCACCCCCTCCCCATCCCCCCACACACACCCCCAACCCTCCTTCCACCCCCTCCCCATCCCCCTACACATCATCAACCCTCCTTCCACCCCCTCCCCATCCCCCCACACACACCCCCAACCCTCCTTCCACCCCCTCCCCATTCCCCTACACATCATCAACCCTCCTTCCACCCCCTCCCCATCCCCCCACACATCATCAACCCTCCTTCCACCCCCTCCCCATCCCCCCACACACACCCCCAACCCTTCAGTTAGGTTTCAACATCACGTTTAAAAAAATCTTGGAAATTTGTATGTGTTAAATTTTAATTATTAATATTATGAGTATTAGAAAGCATTAGTAGTAGTAGTAATTAATATTATTAGTAGAAATAGTCGTAGTATTAGTAATAGTACTAACAGTAATTAATATTATTATTAGTAGTATTAGTAAAAATAGTCGTAGTAGTAGTAGTAGTAGTCATAGTAATGGTAGCATTGATCTCCGATTTTTTTTTTTTTTTATTATTCAGAGTTTTCATTTGGTACATAAACAATGCCTCATCCGATAGGCTTCAAATTTTCAACGCTGGTGTATGGTAACTAGGACAATATTCTTGGAACTATTGGTAGGTGCAGGTCAGGTGTCTAATTTCTCAGACAGAGAAGATCAGTTCTCTGCCGCAAAAAATCTGAAGTTTGGAAATTTAGGTTTATCATGGTGGGTCAGCTGTGTATACATTTAGGCCTGTGATAGTTGTGAGGATTTAGGCCTTGTAGTGATTGACTCATCACATTGCTTGGTCGGCCAACTTGCACCAGTGTACCACTGTGGTATTGTTGTATGATGGTACCAGTGTACCACTGTGGTATTGTTGTATGAAGGTACCAGTGTACCACTGTGGTATTGTTGTATGAAGGTACCAGTGTACCACTGTGGTATTGTTGTATGAAGGTACCAGTGTACCACTGTGGTATTGTTGTATGAAGGTACCAGTGTACCACTGTGGTATTGTTGTATGAAGGTACCAGTGTACCACTGTGGTATTGTTGTATGATGGTACCAGTGTACCACTGTGGTATTGTTGTATGAAGGTACCAGTGTACCACTGTGGTATTGTTGTATGAAGGTACCAGTGTACCACTGTGGTATTGTTGTATGATGGTACCAGTGTACCACTGTGGTATTGTTGTATGAAGGTACCAGTGTACCACTGTGGTATTGTTGTATGAAGGTACCAGTGTACCACTGTGGTATTGTTGTATGAAGGTACCAGTGTACCACTGTGGTATTGTTGTATGAAGGTACCAGTGTACCACTGTGGTATTGTTGTATGATGGTACCAGTGTACCACTGTGGTATTGTTGTATGAAGGTACCAGTGTACCACTGTGGTATTGTTGTATGAAGGTACCAGTGTACCACTGTGGTATTGTTGTATGATGGTACCAGTGTACCACTGTGGTATTGTTGTATGAAGGTACCAGTGTACCACTGTGGTATTGTTGTATGAAGGTACCAGTGTACCACTGTGGTATTGTATGATGGTACCGGTGTACCACTGTGGTATAGTTGTATGAAGGTACCAGTGTACCACTGTGGTATTGTTGTATGAAGGTACCAGTGTACCACTGTGGTATTGTTGTATGACGGTACCAGTGTACCACTGTGGTATTGTTGTATGATGGTACCAGTGTACCACTGTGGTATTGTTGTATGATGGTACCAGTGTACCACTGTGGTGTTGTTGTATGATGGTACCAGTGTACCACTGTGGTATTGTTGTATGAAGGTACCAGTGTACCACTGCGGTATAGTTGTATGAAGGTACCAGTGTACCACTGTGGTATTGTTGTATGATGGTACCAGTGTACCACTGTGGTATTGTTGTATGATGGTACCAGTGTACCACTGTGGTATAGTTGTATGAAGGTACCAGTGTACCACTGTGGTATTGTTGTATGATGGTACCAGTGTACCACTGTGGTATTGTTGTATGATGGTACCAGTGTACCACTGTGGTATTGTTGTATGATGGTACCGGTGTACCACTGTGGTATTGTATGATGGTACCGGTGTACCACTGTGGTATTGTTGTATGAAGGTACCAGTGTACCACTGTGGTATTGTTGTATGATGGTACCAGTGTACCACTGTGGTATTGTTGTATGATGGTACCGGTGTACCACTGTGGTATAGTTGTATGAAGGTACCAGTGTACCACTGTGGTATTGTTGTATGAAGGTACCAGTGTACCACTGTGGTATAGTTGTATGAAGGTACCAGTGTACCACTGTGGTATTGTTGTATGATGGTACCAGTGTACCACTGTGGTATTGTTGTATGAAGGTACCAGTGTACCACTGTGGTATAGTTGTATGAAGGTACCAGTGTACCACTGTGGTATTGTATGATGGTACCAGTGTACCACTGTGGTATAGTTGTATGAAGGTACCAGTGTACCACTGTGGTATTGTTGTATGAAGGTACCAGTGTACCACTGTGGTATAGTTGTATGAAGGTACCAGTGTACCACTGTGGTATTGTTGTATGATGGTACCAGTGTACCACTATGGTATTGTTGTATGAAGGTACCAGTGTACCACTGTGGTATAGTTGTATGAAGGTACCATTGTACCACTGTGGTATTGTATGATGGTACCAGTGTACCACTGTGGTATAGTTGTATGAAGGTACCAGTGTACCACTGTGGTATTGTATGATGGTACCAGTGTACCACTGTGGTATTGTATGATGGTACCAGTGTACCACTGTGGTATTGTTGTATGAAGGTACCAGTGTACCACTGTGGTATTGTTGTATGAAGGTACCAGTGTACCACTGTGGTATAGTTGTATGAAGGTACCAGTGTACCACTGTGGTATTGTTGTATGATGGTACCAGTGTACCACTGTGGTATAGTTGTATGAAGGTACCAGTGTACCACTGTGGTATTGTTGTATGAAGGTACCAGTGTACCACTGTGGTATTGTATGAAGGTGCCGGTGTACCACTGTGGTATAGTTGTATGAAGGTACTAGTGTACCACTGTGGTATTGTTGTATGATGGTACCGGTGTACCACTGTGGTATAGTTGTATGAAGGTACCAGTGTACCACTGTGGTATTGTTGTATGAAGGTACCAGTGTACCACTGTGGTATTGTTGTATAAAGGTACCAGTGTACCACTGTGGTATAGTTGTATGAAGGTACCAGTGTACCACTGTGGTATTGTTGTATGAAGGTGCCGGTGTACCACTGTGGTATTGTTGTATGAAGGTACCAGTGTACCACTGTGGTATTGTTGTATGATGGTACCAGTGTACTACTGTGGTATTGTTGTATGAAGGTACCAGTGTACAACTCTGGTACAGTTGTGTGAAGGTACCAGTGTACCACTGTGGTATAGTTGTGTGAAGGTACCAGTGTACCTCTGTGGTACAGTCATGTGAAGGTACCAGTGTACCACTGTGGTACAGTTGTGTGAAGGTGCCAGTGTACCACTGTGGTACGGTTGTGTGAAGGTACCAGTGTATCACTGTGGTACAGTCATGTGAAGGTGCCAGTGTACCACTGTGGTACAATTGTGTGAAGGTACCAGTGTACCACTGTGGTACAGTCATGTGAAGGTACCAGTGTACCACTGTGGTACAGTTGTGTGAAGGTGCCATTGTACCACTGTGGTACAGTTGTGTGAAGGTGCCAGGGTACCACTGTGGTACAGTGTGAAGGTACCAGTGTACCACTGTGGTACAGTTGTGTGAAGGTACCAGTGTACCACTGTGGTACAGTTGTGTGAAGGTACCAGTGTACCACTGTGGTACAGTTGTGTGAAGGTACCAGTGTACCACTGTGGTATAGCTGTGAAGGTACCAGTGTACCACTGTGGTATAATTGTATGATGGTACCAGTGTACCACTGTGGTATTGTTATGTAAGGGTGCCAGTGTACCACTGTGGTATTATGTGAGGGTACCAGTGTACCACTGTGGGATAGTTGTGTGAAGGTTCCAGTGTACCACGTGGTATAGTTGTGTGAAGGTACCGGTGTACCACTGTGGGATAGTTGTGTAAAGGTACCACTACCACTGTGACATAGTTGTGTGAAGGTACCAGTGTACCACCGTGGTATAGCTGTGTGAAGATACCAGTGTACCACTGTGGTATAGTTGTGTGAAGGTACCAGTGTACCACTGTGGTATAGCTGTGTGAAGATACCAGTGTACCACTGTGGTATAGCTGTGTGAAGATACCAGTGTACCACTGTGGTATAGTTGTGTGAAGGTACCAGTGTACCACTGTGGTATAGCTGTGTGAAGGTACCAGTGCACCACTGTGGTATAGCTGTGTGAAGGTACCAGTGTACCACTGTGGTATAGTTGTGTGAAGGTACCAGTGTACCACTGTGGTATAGTTGTGTGAAGGTACCAGTGTACCACTGTGGTATATAGTTGCACCACTGTGTATAGCTGTGTGGTACCAGTGTACCACTGTGGTATAGCTGTGTGAAGGTACCAGTGCACCACTGTGGTATCTGTGTGAAGGTACCAGTGCTGTGTGGTATACCACTGTGGTATAGTTGTGAAGGTACCAGTGTACCACTGTGGTATAGCTGTGTGAAGGTACCAGTGTACCACTGTGGTATAGCTGTGTGAAGATACCAGTGTACCACTGTGGTATAGCTGTGTGAAGGTACCAGTGTACCACTGTGGTATAGCTGTGTGAAGGTACCAGTGTACCACTGTGGTATAGCTGTGTGAAGATACCAGTGTACCACTGTGGTATAGCTGTGTGAAGGTACCAGTGTACCACTGTGGTATAGCTGTGTGAAGATACCAGTGTACCACTGTGGTATAGCTGTGTGAAGGTACCAGTGTACCACTGTGGTATAGCTGTGTGAAGATTCTAGTCTATATGGGATAGGTGTTTATGAGCCTCCAGGCAGTACTGCGGTGTTGGACTGTTACACTAGGGTTCATATGTGTACTGCTGGCACAAACAGCCTGACTGATCAGGTCAGCAGCAACTGTACTCGACCTGGGACCTGTGACGATGACCCAGGATCCATCAACAAGTGGTCACAACAGCGCTAATAGTAAAGGGTAAACTCTTAAAGCTAGGATTGTTATTATTATTATTAGTAGTAGTAGTAGCAGCAGCAGCAGCAGCAGCAGCAGCAGCAGTAGTAGTAGTAGTAGTAGTAGTAGTAGTAGTAGTAGTAGTAGTAGTAGCAGCAGTAGTAGTAGTAGTAGTAGTATTGTGGTGCGCTAACCCGTGTGGACTATTCAGCGGTCTTAGAGGCTTTCGTGTACCTAAGAGGCTTTATCAAGCCATTTCCTGGCAGAAATGAGTCTCCAGTACGCAGTACTGAGTTGTATGGAGTTATTATTTTTGTCACAGGAACGAATAAAAACACGACATTAAAGCTATTTTTTTATCACACAGATTGAAAGATACCAACAGCTGTAAACAACAGTTGTTTGCAAAAGTTGTATCTTAAACAGAATTTGGCTTAGGAGAAGTAAAGAGAGCTCAACTCAGCTTCCTTTATAAATAACAATCATATACGAAATCAGTCAAATAGACATGAACAAGGAAAGTCTTTCTTAAATATGACGTTTCGCCCAGTGAACTTTATCAGATTACTTTATAAAGTTTTCATTTAGCAAAGCGTGTTAATAAAGGTTCTGTCTGCTGGATTTTGAATGAACTCTGCGCATTGTTGGCGAATAATGTCTGAAGGCTCTTGTTATATAGAACTGGACTTATCACTTCCTTTCTCGCATCACACCAGATTATCTCCGTTAAAATAGGCTTGTCTTTTAAGATGAGTTTAGTATCCGCTAAGATGGTATGAATTTCCTCCAAGATTTACATAGAGCTACTGGTAAAATGGCTCTAGAACTCGTGGTAAGTAGGTAGACACGACTACTAAAAGGAGCCTCTAGCATCTGCAGTATCTCCTGCTGCTACTATTGCAGGAGAGCTGCTCTTTCTTGGGCTGTAGGCACTCCGTCACATCCGAAAGTATTAGCACAGATGTCGGTCTCGAATTTAAGACTGGTCTGGAGTCTGTTACATTGGTCTGGATTGGCCGCCAGGCTGTTCCTGATTAAGCACATTTGTTCAGTGATTTCAGGGCTGCAGCTGCTGCACTGGAAGCCCGCGATGTCAAAGGCTTGCATCATAACTGCAACAAAAGAGAGATATGTGAAAAATGAAAGAATAAATGTAACTGCTGTGCTAGAAAAGATTCACAATAAATGCTGAATATGAAAATGAAAATTTAACGAACACAAACGGCCCATTATTAAGTCTTCAGCTGAGAATCAATGTAAACTTCATAGACCTCGATACTAGTTTGACTGGCAAATTGTGCAGACAAGTATCGTAAAAGAGAATTTTCAGACTATTATAGGTCTCTATAGTACAATATAATATTCTAAAGAGTGGGATTTTAACAGATACAGCAGCAGCTGGATTAAAATTTTGGTTTTCTTAGGACTATAGTTTTTGAAATAAAATTTTGAAACGGCATTTTTATAGCTAAAGTCAACATAACGTGAAAATTAAAAAAAACATTGATGGTGCAAGAGTGTGGCATAAAGTGGAGGCTGTGTCAGGAAGCTTTCCTAAATGTCTTATAAGTGAAGGTTCCTTCAAGGTTGGTACCTTGTCGCGGGTGAAGGACTCTTGATCCCAGGAATTGAGGCTGCCCTTCCATCCTCGGATCAAGCATGGTCCATTGATATTGTATAAGTTGTGTGGTCAGAAAATGCAGAAGGACAATGAAATAGCTGGAAATGCCGAATAGGTAAAACTTGCGATTTTGGCTTAAATAGCAACGCTCTTCTTGCTGAATAAGGCAAGCGAAAATTTGTGTATGCATAACTTCTCAAAAATCATTCTGAACCTAACGAAAAAAATATATTTTGTTTGTTTGTTATTAAATTATTGTAATCTTATCAAAAATATATTTAGTTGGATTAAGCTAAATTAAATTGTGCTTGTTATAATAAGGCTAGGTAAGTTTTCTAAGGTTCTTTTGGTGCAAAATTATTAATTTTTACATTAACATAAATGAAAAAAAAAATCTTTAAACGTATAAGAGAAAATTTTAGAAAGAACTTAATTTTAAATGAGTTCTTGCTAAGTGACCAGATTTACCTATTCGGCACATATATATATATATATATATATATATATATATATATATATATATATATATATATATATATATATTATATATATATATATATATATATATTATATATATATATATATATATATTTTTTTTTTTTTTTTTCAACAAGTCGGTCGTCTCCCACCGAGGCAGGGTGACCCAAAAAAGAAAGAAAATCCCCAAAAAGAAAATACTTTCATCATCATTCAACACTTTCACCACACTCACACATTATCACTGCTTTTGCAGAGGTGCTCAGAATACAACAGTTTAGAAGCATATACGTATAAAGATACACAACATATCCCTCCAAACTGCCAATATCCCAAACCCCTCCTTTAAAGTGCAGGCATTGTACTTCCCATTTCCAGGACTCAAGTCCGACTATATGAAAATAACCGGTTTCCCTGAATCCCTTCACTAAATATTACCCTGCTCACACTCCAACAGATCGTCAGGTCCCAAGTATCATTCGTCTCCATTCACTCCTATCTAACACGCTCATGCACGCTTGCTGGAAGTCCAAGCCCCTCGCCCACAAAACCTCCTTTACCCCCTCTTTCCAACCCTTTCGAGGACGACCCCTACCCCTCTTTCCTTCCCCTATAGATTTATATGCTTTCCATGTCATTCTACTTTGATCCATTCTCTCTAAATGACCAAACCACCTCAACAACCCCTCTTCTGCCCTCTGACTAATGCTTTTATTAACTCCACACCTTCTCCTAATTTCCACACTCCGAATTTTCTGCATAATATTTACACCACACATTGCCCTTAGACAGGACATCTCCACTGCCTCCAACCGTCTCCTCGCTGCTGCATTTACCACCCAAGCTTCACATCCATATAAGAGTGTTGGTACTACTATACTTTCATACATTCCCTTCTTTGCCTCCATAGATAACGTTTTTTGACTCCACATATACCTCAACGCACCACTCACCTTTTTTCCCTCATCAATTCTATGATTAACCTCATCCTTCATAAATCCATCCGCCGACACGTCAACTCCCAAGTATCTGAAAACATTCACTTCTTCCATACTCCTCCTCCCCAATTTGATATCCAATTTTTCTTTATCTAAATCATTTGATACCCTCATCACCTTACTCTTTTCTATGTTCACTTTCAACTTTCTACCTTTACACACATTCTCAAACTCATCCACTAACCTTTGCAATTTTTCTTTAGAATCTCCCATAAGCACAGTATCATCAGCAAAAAGTAACTGTGTCAATTCCCATTTTGAATTTGATTCCCCATAATTTAATCCCACCCCTCTCCCGAACACCCTAGCATTTACTTCCTTTACAACCCCATCTATAAATATATTAAACAACCATGGTGACATTACACATCCCTGTCTAAGACCTACTTTTACCGGGAAGTATTCTCCCTCTCTTCTACACACCCTAACCTGAGCCTCACTATCCTCATAAAAGCTCTTTACAGCATTTAGTAACTTACCACCTATTCCATAAACTTGCAACATCTGCCACATTGCTCCTCTATCCACTCTATCATATGCCTTTTCTAAATCCATAAATGCAATAAAAACTTCCCTACCTTTATCTAAATACTGTTCACATATATGCTTCAATGTAAACACTTGATCTACACATCCCCTACCCACTCTGAAGCCTCCTTGCTCATCCGCAATTCTACATTCTGTCTTACCTCTAATTCTTTCAATTATAACTCTACCGTATACTTTTCCTGGTATACTCAGTAAACTTATTCCTCTATAATTTTTACAATCTCTTTTGTCCCCTTTCCCTTTATATAAAGGGACTATACATGCTCTCCGCCAATCCCTAGGTACCTTCCCCTCTTTCATACATTTATTAAACAAAAGTACCAACCACTCCAACACTATATCCCCCCCTGCTTTTAACATTTCTGTCATGATCCCATCAGTTCCAGCTGCTTTACCCCCTTTCATTCTACGTAATGCCTCACGTACCTCCACCACACTTACATTCTGCTCTTCTTCACTCCTAAAAGATGGTATACCTCCCTGGCCAGTGCATGAAATTACCGCCTCCCTTTCTTCCTCAACATTTAAAAGTTCCTCAAAATATTCTCGCCATCTACCTAATACCTCCCTCTCCCCATCTACTAACTCCCCTACTCTGTTTTTAATGGACAAATCCATACTTTCCCTAGGCTTTCTTAACTT
>NW_027199085.1:0-35977 GCF_038502225.1 Cherax quadricarinatus
TTAGTTAGCGCAAACGTTAGTGAATATTGGGAAGAATTTTCGTGCTCTAGAGGTTAAAATTGGGCTGACACCTCTCAAATAGGAGCCGAAATTGTTGGATGTGCATTCCTGCATAACTTGAGATATCAGGCGACTGGACAAGACAGCTCCAGGAACCTCAGATAAGCTATCTAAACTTGTGTTATAATTCCGGCCAGCATTATCTTCATAAATTTGGTAAGAATGAGGTTTTTGAGTATGATACACATTAATCTCCAGTTAAATTGGCGAGTGATATTAAGATATATTCTCCTTTTGTTGTATAAATTGTATCATTAATTTTAATACACAGTCAACCAATTTTTAAATTTACCAGAATTCCGCTGTGTATGAACATTTCATTTGTAATTATAGGTCTAGAACAACTTGTGGACATGACAGTGGTAGGTATCGAAGGGGGACATTTTTGTGCCCTAGGTGTCCCAAATTCCTACTTGTCTGTGTAACCTTGATAAATAATAATCATTTTTGTTACCATTTACTGGTATGTACATTATGAGTTACATTCAGATAAATGTAATTTTCCACATCACCAACATCACCCACATCACCCACATCACCAACATCACCCATATCACCCACATAACATCACCCAGATCACCAACATCACCCAAATCACCCACATCACCAACATCAATCACATCACCAATATCACCAACATCACCAACATCACCAACATCACCCACATCACCCACATCACCCACAACACCAACATCACCCACATCACCCACATCACGCACATCCTCACATCACCAACATCACCCACATCACCAACATCACCAACATCACCAACATCACCCACATCACCAACATCACCAACATCCCCCACATCACCTACCTATGTTTGTTTGTTTAGACCAGTGACGTCACACGACTTACTCCATGGTGGGGATGTTTAAATCTTTTTAACTAATTATTGAAAAAGGGAAAATATTGAGTTCTGAATTATTTTTTTTATTATTGAAAAATGAAAAAAAATATTGTGTCTACCATTTTGATTGTTGACCATTGATTGTAAAATGTCTGCCACAATGTTTGAGAAGTTGCAATTAATACGAGGCAGAATGACACCATTTATATTACCTACTGTAAACAAATGTTATCCTGGGTTATTATAGCATTTATGTGTCTATGTTTACCATTGACTGACAGTGAGTGTACCATTGGTAAGCTTACCACTGACTGACAGTGTTTACCTGGAGAGAGTTCCGGGGGTCAACGCCCCCGCGGCCCGGTGTGTGACCAGGCCTCCTGGTGGATCAGAGCCTGATCAGCCAGGCTGTTACTGCTGGCTTCACGCAAACCAACGTACGAGCCACAGCCCGGTTGGTCAGGTACCGACTTAAGGTGCTTGTCCAGTGCCTGCTTGAAGACTGCCAGGGGTCTGTTGGTAATCCCCCTTATGTATGCTGGGAGGCAGTTGAACAGTCTCGGGCCCCTGACACTTATTGTATGGTCTCTTAACGTGCTAGTGACACCCCTGCTTTTCATTGGGGGATGTTGCATCGTCTGCCAAGTCTTTTGCTTTCGTTGTGAGTGATTTTCGTGTGCAAGTTCGGTACTAGTTCCTCTAGGATTTTCCAGGTGTATATAATCATGTATCCTACTCCACAAACTTGACCACTACGGTATAAGAGGCCATGCGCTTGCTTATTTCAAATCTTACATTACTAATAGGTATCAGTACGTCACCATTAAAGACACAGCATCAACAACACGGCCACTTGATACTGGAGTTCCGCAGGGAAGTGTCCTTGGTCCCCTGCTCTTCCTCATATACATCAATGACCTACCAAACGTATCCCAACACCTAAAACCCATTCTCTTTGCTGACGACACGACTTATGTCATCTCTCACCCTAATCTTGCCACCCTTAACACCATTGTGAATGAGCAGCTGACTAAAATATCGACTTGGATGACAGCCAACAAACTTACGCTTAACACTGACAAAACTTACTATATTATGTTTGGTAGCAGAGCAGGAAATGCACAAATTAACATTAAGATTGACAACACTCTAATTACCAGAAATAATGGGGGAAAATTCTTAGGCTTATACCTTGACAATAACCTGAATTTCAGCACCCATATCCAGCATATAGCCAAAAAAGTATCCAAAACGGTTGGGATCCTCTCCAAGATACGATACTACGTGCCGCAAAATGCCCTTCTCACACTATACCACTCACTTATTTATCCATACCCCACCTATGCTATTTGTGCTTGGGGATCAACTGCAGCAACACACCTAAAGCCAATAATAACCCAACAAAAAGCTGCAGTAAGAATAATCACTAAATCCCATCCCTGGCAGCACACCCCCCCACTCTTCAAAGATCTAAACTTACTCCCAGTTCAGTACATCCACACTTACTACTGTGCAATCTATATCTACAGGGCCTTAAACTCTTATATCAACCTTGACCTAAAACGCTTTCTTGATAGTTGTGACAGAACCCACAGGCATAACACCAGACACAAACATCTCTACGACATTCCCCGTGTCCGACTAAACTTTTACAAAAAATCAATGTATGTCAAAGGCCCTAAAATCTGGAATACCCTACCTGAGAACTCTAGAACTGCAGACACATTCATCACCTTCAAAACTACCATTAGAAAACATCTTATCTCCCTGATACACCCCGTCAACTAACTACACGAATACCACCTGGTGGTTCACACTTACACTCGCACACTCATTTGACCATAAACAGAAATATTAATCTCAGTCTTAATATAATGAATCCTGTGATACTCCAATACTGAAACTATATACTGTGCCAAAACAAAAGCATTCACACTGCTAAACTCACAAAATAGTATTTAGTCACTTAGCCATAATACCAACTTACCTCATAATTTGTAATATTTTACATTTAAGAATAAAACTAAGTATGCCCGAAATGCCTAGCCATGCTAAGCGTTCTAGTGGTACACTCTGTAATCTCAATTTTACTACATGTTAAACCAAACAATAACCAAATTTCTGTAAACTCAGCATTGTAATCCTTGTAGAGAATAAACTTTGAATTTGAATTTGAATTTGAATCTCTCCCGCCTGCGTTCCAGGGAGTACAAGTTTAGGAACCTCAAGCGCTCCCTGTAATTGAGGTGTTTTATCTCCGTTATGCGCGCCGTGAAGGTTCTCTGTTCATTTTCTAGGTCAGCAATTTCACCTGCCTTGAAAGATGCTGTTAGTGTGCAGCAATATTCCAGGCTAGATAGAACAAGTGACCTGAAGAGTGTCATCATGGGCTTGGCATCCCTAGTTTTGAAGGTTCTCATTATCCATCCTGTCATTTTTCTAGCAGATGCGATTGATACAATGTTATGGTCCTTGAAGGTGAGATCCTCCGACATGATCACTCCCAGATCTTTGACGTTAGTTTTTCGCTCCATTTTTTGTCTTGAATTTTTTTTATACTCTGATGAAGTTTTAATTTTCTCATGTTTACACTATCGGAGTAATTGAAATTTCTCATCGTTGAACTTCATATTGTTTTCTGCAGCCCACTGAAAGATTTGGTTGATGTCCGCCTGGAGCCTTGCAGTGTCTGCAATGGAAGACACTGTCATGCAGATTCGGGTGTCATCTGCAAAGGAAGACACGGTGCTGTGGCTGACATCCTTGTCTATGTCAGATATGAAAATGAGAAACAAGAAGGGAGCGAGTACTGTGCCTTGCGGAACAGAGCTTTTCTCCGTAGCCGCCTCAGACTTTACTCTGTTGACTACTACTCTCTGTGTTCTATTTCTGGGGAAATTATGGATCCATCTACCAACTTTTCCTGTTATTCCTTTAGCACGCATTTTGTGCGCTATTACGCCATGGTCACACTTGTCGAAGGCTTTTGCAAAGTCTGTATATATTACATCTGCATTCATTTTGTCATCTAGTGCATTTAGGACCTTGTCATAGTGATCCAATAGTTGAGACAGACAGGAGCGACCTGTTCTAAACCCATGTTGCCCTGGGTTGTGTAACTGATGGGTTTCTAGATGGGTGGTGATCTTGCTTCTTAGGACCCTTTCCAAGCTTTTTATGATATGGGATGTTAGTGCTATCGGTCTGTAGTTCTTTGCTATTGCTTTACTGCCCCCTTTGTGGAGTGGGGCTATGTCTGTTGTTTTTAGTAACTGTGGGACGACCCCCGTGTCCATGCTCCCTCTAAATAGGATGATAAAAACACGTGATAGGGGCTTCTTGCAGTTCTTGATGAACACAGAGTTCCATGAGTCTGGCCCTGGGACAGAGTGCATGGGCATGTCATTTATCGCCTGTTCGAAGTCATTTGACGTAAGGATAACATCAGATTGGCTTGTGTTTACCAAATTCTGTGGCTCTCTCTTAAAAAATTCATTTTGATCTTCGACTCTCAGTCTGGTTAGCGGCTTGCTAAAAACTGAGTCATATTGGGACTTGAGTAGCTCACTCATTTCCTTGCTGTCATCTGTGTAGGACCCATCTTGTTTAAGTGTGTGTACCATTTGCACGCTTACCACTGATTGACAGTGTGTGTACCATTTATACGCTTACCACTGAGTGACAGTGTGTGTACCATTTATACGCTTACCACTGACTGACAGTGTGTGCAACATTTGTAAGCTTACCAGTGATTGAGAGTGTGTGTACCATTTGTAAGCTTAACACTGACTGACAGTGTGTGTAACACTGGTAAGCTTACCATTGCCTGACAGTGTGTGTACCATCTGTAAGCTTACCACAGACTGACATTGTGAGTAACATTTGTAAGCTTACCACTGACTGACAACGTGTGTACCGTTTGTAAGCTTACCACTGACTGACAGTGTGTGTACCATTTGTAAGCTTACCACTGACTGACAACGTGTGTACCATTTGTAAGCTTACCACTGACTGACAGTGTGTGTACCATTTGTAAGCTTACCACTGACTGACAGTGTGTGTACCATTTGTAAGCTTACCACTGACTCACAGTGTGTGTAACATTTGTAAGCTTACCATTGACTGAGAGTGTGTGTACCATTTGTAAGCTTACCACCGACTAACAGTGCGTGTACCATTTGTAAGCTTATCACTTGCTGACAGTGTGTGTAACATTTGTAAGCTTACCACTGTCTGTGTGTGTAACATTTGTAAGCTTACTACTGACTGACAGTGTGTGTACCATTTGTAAGCTTACCACTGACTGACATTGTGTGTACCATTTGTAAGCTTACCACTGACTGACATTGTGTGTTCCATTTGTAAGCTTACCACTGACTGACATTGTGTGTACGATTTGTAAGCTTACCACTGACTGACATTGTGTGTACCACTTGTAAGCTTACCACTGACTGACATTGTGTGTACCACTTGTAAGCTTACCACTGACTGACATTGTGTGTACCATTTGTAAGCTTACCACTGACTGACATTTTGTGTACCATTTGTGAGCTTACCACTGACTGACAGTGTATGTACCACTTGTAAGCTTACCACTGACTGACAGTGTGTGTACCACTTGTAAGCTTACCACTGACTGACAGTGTGTGTGCCATTTGTAAGCTTACAATTGACTGACAGAGTGTGTAACATTTGTAAGCTTACCACTGACTGACAGTGTAGTAACATTTGTAAGCTTACCACTGACTGGCAGTGTGTGTGTACCATTTGTAAGCTTATCACTGACTGACAGTGTGTGCAACATTTGTAAGCTTACCACTGACTGGCAGTGTGTGTGTACCATTTGTAAGCTACCATTGACTGACAGCGTGTGTACCATTTTTAAGCTTACCACTGACTGTCAGTGTGTGTACCATTTGTAAGCTTACCACTGACTGACAGTGTGTGTACCATTTGTAAGCTTACCACTGACTGACATTGTGTGTACCATTTGTAAGCTTACCACTGACTGACAGTGTGTGTACCATTTGTAAGCTTACCACTGTCTGTGTGTGTAACATTTGTAAGCTTACCACTGACTGACATTGTGTGTACCATTTGTAAGCTTACCACTGACTGACAGTGTGTGTACCATTTGTAAGCTTACCACTGTCTGTGTGTGTACCATTTGTAAGCTTACCACTGACTGACATTGTGTGTACCATTTGTAAGCTTACCACTGACTGACATTGTGTGTACCATTTGTAAGCTTACCACTGACTGACATTGTGTGTACCATTTGTAAGCTTACCACTGTCTGACAGTGTGTGTACCATTTGCAAGCTTACCACTGACTGACAGTGTGTGTACCATTTGCAAGCTTGCCACTGACTGACAGCGTGTGTACCATTTTTAAGCTTACCACTGACTGACAGCGTGTGTACCATTTGTAAGCTTACCACTGACTGACAGTGTGTGTACCATTTGTAAGCTTACCACTGACTGACATTGTGTGTACCATTTGTAAGCTTACCACTGACTGACAGTGTGTGTACCATTTGTAAGCTTACCACTGACTCACAGTGTGTGTAACATTTGTAAGCTTACCATTGACTGACAGTGTGTGTACCATTTGTAAGCTTACCACCGACTAACAGTGCGTGTACCATTTGTAAGCTTATCACTTGCTGACATTGTGTGTACCATTTGTAAGCTTACCACTGACTGACAGTGTGTGTACCATTTGTAAGCTTACCACTGACTGACAGCGTGTGTACCATTTTTAAGCTTACCACTGACTGACAGCGTGTGTACCATTTGTAAGCTTACCACTGACTGACAGTGTGTGTACCATTTGTAAGCTTACCACTGTCTGTGTGTGTAACATTTGTAAGCTTACTACTGACTGACAGTGTGTGTACCATTTGTAAGCTTACCACTGACTGACATTGTGTGTACCATTTGTAAGCTTACCACTGACTGACATTGTGTGTACCATTTGTAAGCTTACCACTGACTGACATTGTGTGTACCATTTGTAAGCTTACCACTGACTGACATTGTGTGTACCATTTGTAAGCTTACCACTGACTGACATTGTGTGTACCACTTGTAAGCTTACCACTGACTGACATTGTGTGTTCCACTTGTAAGCTTACCACTGAGTGACATTGTGTGTACCATTTGTAAGCTTACCACTGACTGACAGTGTGTGTACCACTTGTAAGCTTACCACTGACTGACATTGTGTGTACCACTTGTAAGCTTACCACTGACTGACATTGTGTGTATCACTTGTAAGCTTACTACTGACTGACATTGTGTGTACCACTTGTAAGCTTACCACTGACAGACATTGTGTGTACCACTTGTAAGCTTACCACTGACAGACATTGTGTGTACCACTTGTAAGCTTACCACTGACAGACATTGTGTGTATCACTTGTAAGCTTACTACTGACTGACATTGTGTGTACCACTTGTAAGCTTACCACTGACTGACATTGTGTGTACCACTTGTAAGCTTACCACTGACTGACATTGTGTGTACCACTTGTAAGCTTACCACTTACCTCATAAGGGAAACTGAAGATGTCCACTTCTTGCGAAAGAAATTTCAAGGGATAACTCAAAAACAAAAAAGAAAAAATGTAGGAAAATTTTGTTCCAAGGAGATGGAGCAGGGATGGAAGTGAGGAGAAACTTTTATTTATTCGATGGAGATCTTTATCTGAGGAAGTTTTGGGTAAAGTAAAAAATCCACAAAAATCGAAAAATAAATGAAAAGTTGACAACACTCCTAGAAAATCTGGCAAAATTCCTGAAAATTGGGAAAAATTGGTCCTTAGAGAGTCGGGGCGGACACAAGGTGAGCAGTAAAAAAAATAAATTAAATAATTAAATAAATAGAAATTTGACAGCATTGTCAAAAGGTGGGTAAATCTGGCAATACTATAGAAAGAGATTAATATTTGCGATATTCTCGAAATCTGGCAACATTCTCGAAAAATGGGTACAACTGGCCCTTTGGGGGTAGGAGTGGCGGGGTCAAAGGGGAAGAGCGATGAAAAACAGTTGGGGATTAAAAGGACGGGTAGGCCGGAAGTGAAACCGGAAGCAGGGGGCGGGGGCTCGGTATGCAGGCGTGGCGGGGCGGTGCAGTGTGACCAGGGGTTGGAAGCAGGGGGCGGGGGCTCGGGATGCAGGCGTGGCGGGGCGGTGCAGTGTGACCAGGGGTTGGAAGCAGGGGGCGGGGGCTCGGGATGCAGGCGTGGCGGGGCGGTGCAGTGTGACCAGGGGTTGGAAGCAGGGGGCGGGGGCTCGGGATGCAGGCGTGGCGGGGCGGTGCAGTGTGACCAGGGGTTGGAAGCAGGGGGCGGGGGCTCGGGATGCAGGCGTGGCGGGGCGGTGCCGTGTGACCCGGGGTTGGACGCAGGGGGCGGGGGCTCGGGATGCAGGCGTGGCGGGGCGGTGCAGTGTGACCAGCGGTTGGAAGCAGGGGGCGGGGGCTCGGGATGCAGGCGTGGCGGGGCGGTGCAGTGTGACCAGGGGTTGGAAGCAGGGGGCGGGGGCTCGGGATGCAGGCGTGGCGGGGCGGTGCAGTGTGACCAGGGGTTGGAAGCTGGGGGCGGGGGCTCGGGATGCAGGCGTGGCGGGGCGGTGCAGTGTGACCAGGGGTTGGAAGCAGGGGGCGGGGGCTCGGGATGCAGGCGTGGCGGGGCGGTGCAGTGTGACCAGGGGTTGGAAGCAGGGGACGGGGGCTCGGGATGCAGGTGTGGCGGGGCGGTGCAGTGTGACCAGGGGTTGGAAGCAGGGGACGGGGGCTCGGGATGCAGGTGTGGTGGGGCGGTGCAGTGTGACCAGGGGTTGGAAGCAGTGGACGGGGGCTCGGGATGCAGGTGTGGCGGGGCGGTGCAGTGTGACCAGGGGTTGGAAGCAGGGGACGGGGGCTCGGGATGCAGGTGTGGTGGGGCGGTGCAGTGTGACCAGGGGTTGGAAGCAGGGGACGGGGGCTCGGGATGCAGGTGTGGTGGGGCGGTGCAGTGTGACCAGGGGTTGGAAGCAGGGGGCGGGGGCACGGGATGCAGGTGTGGCGGGGCGGTGCAGTGTGACCAGGGGTTGGAAGCCGGGGAGGGGGGCTCGGGATGCAGGTGTGGTGGGGCGGTGCAGTGTGACCAGGGGTTGGAAGCAGTGGACGGGGGCTCGGGATGCAGGTGTGGCGGGGCGGTGCAGTGTGACCAGGGGTTGGAAGCAGGGGACGGGGGCTCGGGATGCAGGTGTGGTGGGGCGGTGCAGTGTGACCAGGGGTTGGAAGCAGGGGTCGGGGGCTCGGGATGCAGGTGTGGCGGGACGGTGCAGTGTGACCAGGGGTTGGAAGCAGGGGACGGGGGCTCGGGATGCAGGTGTGTCGGGGCGGTGCAGTGTGACCAGGGGTTGGAAGCAGGGGGCGGGGGCTCGGGATGCAGGTGTGGGGGGTCGGTGCAGTGTGACCAGGGGTTGGAAGCAGGGGACGGGGGCTCGGGATGCAGGAGTGGCGGGGCGGTGCAGTGAGACCAGGGGTTGGAAGCAGGGGAGGGGGGCTCGGGATGCAGGTGTGGCGGGGCGGTGCAGTGTGACCAGGGGTTGGAAGCAGGGGACGGGGGCTCGGGATGCAGGTGTGGTGGGGCGGTGCAGTGTGACCAGGGGTTGGAAGCAGGGGCGGGGGCTCGGGATGCAGGTGTGGCGGGACGGTGCAGTGTGACCAGGGGTTGGAAGCAGGGGACGGGGGCTCGGGATGCAGGTGTGGCGGGGCGGTGCAGTGTGACCAGGGGTTGGAAGCAGGGGGCGGGGGCTCGGGATGCTGGTGTGGCGGGGCGGTGCAGTGTGACCAGGGGTTGGAAGCAGGGGACGGGGGCTCGGGATGCAGGTGTGGCGGGGCGGTGCAGTGTGACCAGGGGTTGGAAGCAGGGGGCGGGGGCTCGGGATGCAGGTGTGGCGGGGCGGTGCAGTGTGACCAGGGGTTGGAAGCAGGGGGCGGGGGCTCGGGATGCAGGTGTGGCGGGGCGGTGCAGTGTGACCCGGGGTTGGACGCAGGGGGCGGGGGCTCGGGATGCAGGTGTGGCGGGGCGGTGCAGTGTGACCAGGGGTTGGAAGCCGGGGGCGGGGGCTCGGGATGCAGGTGTGGCGGGGCGGTGCAGTGTGACCAGGTGTTGGAAGCAGGGGGCGGGGGCTCGGGATGCAGGTGTGGCGGGGCGGTGCAGTGTGACCAGGGGTTGGAAGCAGGGGGCGGGGGCTCGGGATGCAGGTGTGGCGGGGCGGTGCAGTGTGACCAGGGGTTGGAAGCAGGGGCGGGGGCTCGGGATGCAGGTGTGGCGGGGCGGTGCAGTGTGACCAGGGGTTGGAAGCAGGGGGCGGGGGCTCGGGATGCAGGTGTGACGGGGCGGTGCAGTGTGACCAGGGGTTGGAAGCAGGGGGCGGGGGCTCGGGATGCAGGTGTGACGGGGCGGTGCAGTGTGACCAGGGGTTGGAAGCAGGGGGCGGGGGCTCGGGATGCAGGTGTGACGGGGCGGTGCAGTGTGACCCGGGGTTGGAAGCAGGGGGCGGGGGCGCGGGATGCAGGTGTGACGGGGCGGTGCAGTGTGACCAGCGGTTGGAAGCAGGGGGCGGGGGCTCGGGATGCAGGTGTGGCGGGGCGGTGCAGTGTGACCAGGGGTTGGAAGCAGGGGGCGGGAGCTCGGGATGCAGGCGTGGCGGGGCGGTGCAGTGTGACCAGCGGTTGGAAGCATCATTATAACACCTAGGTGTGAAAAGGCAGCATCCTTTGATACGGAGCTCGGAATGATGGTGTGGCGCGGCTCTGGAATGACGGGGCGGTGCAGTGTGACCAGCGGTTGGAAGCATCATTATAACACCTAGGTGTGAAAAGGCAGCATCCTTTGATACGGAGCTCTGGGACTTCCCTTAATACTGTGGTATCAATAAAGTAACTGATCTTATCACTATGTTAGGATCAATAAAGTAACTGATCTTATCACTATGTTAGGATCAATAAGGTAACTGATCTTATCACTATGTTAGGATCAATAAGGTAACTGATCTTATCACTATGTTAGGATCAATAAGGTAACTGATCTTATCACTATGTTAGGATCAATAAGGTAACTGATCTTATCACTATGTTAGGATCAATAAGGTAACTGATCTTATCACTATGTTAGGATCAATAAGGTAACTGATCTTATCACTATGTTAGGATCAATAAAGTAACTGATCTTATCACTATGTTAGGATCAATAAGGTAACAGGTTTTATCACTATGGTGGTATCAATAAAGTACTGATCTTATCACTATGGTGGTATCAATAAAGTACTGATCTTATCACTATGGTGGTATCAATAAAGTACTGATCTTATCACTATGGTGGTATCAATAAAGTACTGATCTTATCACTATGGTGGTATCAATAAAGTACTGATCTTATCACTATGGTGGTATCAATAAAGTAACTGATCTTATCACTATGGTGGTATCAATAAAGTACTGATCTTATCACTATGGTGGTATCAATAAAGTACTGATCTTATTACTATGGTGGTATCAATAAAGTACTGATCTTATCACTATGGTGGTATCAATAAAGTACTGATCTTATCACTATGGTGGTATCAATAAAGTAACTGATCTTATCACTATGGTGGTATCAATAAAGTACTGATCTTATCACTATGGTGGTATCAATAAAGTAACTGATCTTATCACTATGGTGGTATCAATAAAGTACTGATCTTATCACTATGGTGGTATCAATAAAGTACTGATCTTATCACTATGGTGGTATCAATAAAGTAACTGATCTTATCACTATGGTGGTATCAGTAAAGTAACTGATCTTATCACTATGGTGGTATCAATAAAGTACTGATCTTATCACTATGGTGGTATCAATAAAGTACTGATCTTATCACTATGGTGGTATCAATAAAATACTGATCTTATCACTATGGTGGTATCAATAAAGTAACTGATCTTATCACTATGGTGGTATCAATAAAGTAACTGATCTTATCACTATGGTGGTATCAATAAAGTACTAATCTTATCACTATGGTGGTATCAATAAAGTAACTGATCTTATCACTATGGTGGTATCAATAAAGTAACTGATCTTATCACTATGGTGGTATCAATAAAGTACTAATCTTATCACTATGGTGGTATCAATAAAGTAACTGATCTTATCACTATGGTGGTATCAATAAAGTAACTGATCTTATCACTATGGTGGTATCAATAAAGTAACTGATCTTATCACTATGGTGGTATCAGTAAAGTAACTGGTCATATAACTATGGTGGTATCAATAAAGTAACTGGTCATATAACTATGGTGGTATCAATAAAGTAACTGGTCATATAACTATGGTGGTATCAATAAAGTAACTGGTCAATAAAGTAACTGGTCGTATCAATATGGTGGTATCAATAAAGTAACTGGTCATATAACTATGGTGGTATCAATAAAGTAAACGGTATTATCACTATGATGGTATCAATAAAGTAACTAGTCTTATCACTATGGTGGTATCAATAAAGTATATAGTCTAACTATCGTACTATGGTCTTATCACTATGGTGGTATCAATAATCTGGTATGGTGGTACTGTTATTGGTCTTATCACTATGGTGGTATCAATAAAGTATATAGTCTTATAACTATGGTCGTATCAATAAAGTTATTGGTCTTATCACTATGGTGGTATCAATAAAGTATCTGGTCTTATAACTATGGTGGTATCAATAAAGTTATTGGTCTTATCACTATGGTGGTATCAATAAAGTATCTGGTCTTATAACTATGGTGGTATCAGTAAAGTAACTGGTCTTATCACTATGGTGGTATCAATAAAGAAACTGATCATATCACTATGGTGGTATCAATAAAGTAACTGGTCTTATCAATATGGTGGTATCAATACAGTAACTGGTCTTATCAATATGGTGGTATCAATAAAGTAAACGGTATTATCACTATGGTGGTATCAATAAAGTAAACGGTATTATACTATGGTGGTATAAATAGAGTAAATGGTATTATCACTATGGTGGTATCAGTACAATAACTGGCATTATCACTATGGTAGTATCAATAAAGTAACTGTTATTATAGTGATAATTGTATCAATAAAGTGAATGGTATTATCACTCTGGTGGCATCACTAAAGTAAATCGCATTATCAGTATTGTGGTATCAATAAAGTAACTGATCTTATCACTCTGGTGGTATCGATACTGTAACTATTATTATAGTGATAATGGTATCAATAAAGTAACTGATATTATCACTATGGTGGTATCGATACTGTAACTATTATTATAGTGATAATGGTATCAATAAAGTAACTGATATTATCACTCTGGTGGTATCGATACTGTAACTATTATTATAGTGATAATGGTATCAATAAAGTAACTGATATTATCACTATGGTGGTATCAATAAACTAAATGGTATTATCACTATGGTAGTATCAACAAAGTATCTGGTATTATCACTCTGGTGGTATCAATAAAATAAAATAAAGTGAGTAAATTCCGATAGGAAGTAATTCTTAAGCTTAGTATTAAAAGTTTGAAGCCGATAAGAAGTCATTCTGTAGGTATTGCCACATATTCTATCCTTATTATAACAAAACTGGCGAAGTGTCACCCACACTATGTGACCCCACTGTGTGTGACCCAACTGTGTGTGACCCCACTGTGTGTGACCCCACTGTGTGTGACCCCACTGTGTGTGATCCCACTGTGTGTGACCCCACTGTTGAGAAATGGTTGTCAGCTAAGTTTAAATAGTTTGCATAGGGAAAACTTAACTTAGAAAGATAGCTCATCGCCTGCACAGCCGCCCCTGCAGACGAGGTCTTGAGAAGTTGCCGAAGTCATTCCTCAACTGGCTGAAATGAGAGGGCTGGGCCCCTCAGGGCTGAAAGGGGCTGAAAGAGGCTGAAGGGGGCTGATACCCCCCTCCTGGAGAAAATTTCTCCACACCCACTGTGTGTGACCCCACTGTGTGTGAGGCCACTGTGTGTGAGCCCACTGTGTGTGATCCACTGTGTGTGTGATCCCACTGTGTGACCCCACTGTGTGACCCCACTGTGTGTGACCTCACTGTGTGTGACCCCACTCTGTGTGACCCCACTGTGTGTGACCCCGCTGTGTGTGATCCCAGTGTGTGTGACCCCACTGTGTGTGACCTCTCTGTGTGTGACCACACTGTGTGTGACCCCACTGTGTGTGACCCCACTGTGTGTGACCTCACTGTGTGTGACCCCACTGTGTGTGATCCCACTGTGTGTGACCCCACTGTGTGTGACTCCACTGTGTGTGATCCCACTGTGTGTGACTCCACTGTGTGTGATCCTACTGTGTGGGATCTCACTGTGAATAATCCCACTCTGGGTGATCCCACTGTGAAAGATCCCACTGTGAGTGATCCCACTGTGCGATCTTCCACTGTGTGTGACCCCACTGTGTGTGAGCCCACTGTGTGTGAGCCCACTGTGTGTGATCCACTGTGTGTGTGATCCCACTGTGTGTGACCCCACTGTGTGACCCCACTGTGTGTGACCTCACTGCGTGTGACCCCACTCTGTGTGACCCCACTGTGTGTGACCCCGCTGTGTGTGATCCCACTGTGTGTGACCCCACTGTGTGTGACCTCTCTGTGTGTGACCACACTGTGTGTGACCCCACTGTATGTGACCCCACTGTGTGTGACCTCACTGTCTGTGACCACACTGTGTGTGATCCCACTGTGCGTGACCCCACTGTGTGTGACTCCACTGTGTGTGATCCCACTGTGTGTGACTCCACTGTGTGTGATCCTACTGTGTGGGATCTCACTGTGAATAATCCCACTCTGGGTGATCCCACTGTGAAAGATCCCACTGTGAGTGATCCCACTGTGGGTGATCCCACTGTGAGTGATCCCACTGTGGTTGATCCAACTGTGTGTGATCCAACTGTGTGTGATCCAACTGTGTGTGATCGCACGGTGAATAATCCCATTCTGGGTGATCCCACTGTGGGTGATCCCACTGTGAGTGATCCCACTGTGGGTGATCCAACTGTGAGTGATCCCACAGAGAACGATCCCCCTGTTGGTGATCCCCCTGTGGGTGATCCCACTGTGAGTTGTCCCACACTGGGTGATCCCACTGTGGGTGATCCAACTGTGAGTGATCCCAAAGAGAATGATCCCCCTGTGGGTGATCCCCCTGTGGGTGATCCCACTGTGAGTTGTCCCACACTGGATGATCCCACTGTGTGTGATCCAACTGTGAGTGATCCCTGAGAGAATGATCCCCCTGTGGGTGATTCCACTGTGGGTTATACCACTGTGAGTGGTCCCCCTCCGGGTGATCCTATGGGTGATCCCGCTTTGAGTGATCCCACTGTGGTTGATAGCACTGTGGGTGATCCCACTTTGTGTGATCCCACTGTGGGTGATCCCACTGTAAGTGATCCCACTGTAAGTGATTCCACTGTGGGTGGTCCCACAGTGGGTGATGCCACTGTGGGCGTTCCCACTGTGAGTGATCCCACCGTGGGTGATCCCACTGAGAGTGATCGTACTATGAGTGATCCCACTGTGGGTGGTGCCACTGTGAGTGATGCCACTGTGAGTGATGCCACTGTGGGTGGTGCCACTGTGAGTGATGCCACTGTGAGTGATGCCACTGTGGGTGGTGCCACTGTGAGTGATGCCACTGTGGGTGGTGCCACTGTGAGTGATGCCACTGTGAGTGATGCCACTGTGGGTGGTGCCACTGTGAGTGATGCCACTGTGAATGATGCCACTGTGGATGGTGCCACTGTGGATGGTGCCACTGTGGATGATGCCACTGTGGATGATGCTACTCTGGATGATGCCACTGTGGATGATGTCACTGTGGATGTTGCCACTGTGGATGATGCCACTGTGAATGATGTCACTGTAGATGGTGCCACTGTGGATGCTGATCCCCTACATGTGTTGTATCATAGTTAGTACCATCCATATGTTTTACATACACGACCCCTTTGCTAGGCCTAGTGACTAGTTTGTATGACGTAACGTGATGTGGCATGAGTGCTGGGACGCTCTACCTCGGCCTCAGTTCCCGCTTAGGTCTACTACAGGCAACACACAGCAGGTTGGGCTCTCTCTTCACACTCTGCTAATGTATGTGTTACCATCCAACAAGTGTGTTTAACTCCAACAATCATATCTCCTACGAACCTCCCACGACACCACTGTGGATGATGCCACTGTGAATGATGCCACTGTGAATGATGCCACTGTGAATGATGTCACTGTGGATGATGCCACTGTGGGTGATGCCACTGTGAATGATGCCACTGTGAATGATGTCACTGTGAATGATGCCACTGTGAATGATGCCACTGTGAATGATGTCACTGTGGATGATGCCACTGTGGATGATGCCACTGTGAATGATGCCACTGTGAATGATGCCACTGTGAATGATGTCACTGTGGATGATGCCACTGTGGGTGATGCCACTGTGAATGATGCCACTGTGGATGATGCCACTGTGGATGATGCCACTGTGAATGATGCCACTGTGAATGATGCCACTGTGGATGATGCCACTGGGGATGATGCCACTGTGAATGATGCCACTGTGAATGATGCCACTGTGGATGATGCCACTGTGGATGATGCCACTGTGAATGATGCCACTGTGAATGATGCCACTGTGGATGATGCCACTGGGGATGATGCCACTGTGAATGATGCCACTGTGAATGATGCCACTGTGGATGATGCCACTGTGGATGATGCCACTGTGAATGATGCCACTGTGAATGATGCCACTGTGAATGATGTCACTGTGGATGATGCCACTGTGAATGATGCCACTGTGAATGATGCCACTGTGAATGATGTCACTGTGGATGATGCCACTGGGGATGATGCCACTGTGGATGTTGCCACTGTGGATGATGCCACTGTGGATGATGCCACTGTGGGTGATGCCACTGTGGATGATGCCACTGTGGGTGATGCCACTGTGGGTGATGCCACTGTGGGTGATGCCACTGTGGATGATGCCACTGTGGGTGATGCCACTGTGGATGATGCCACTGTGGGTGATGCCACTGTGGGTGATGCCACTGTGGGTGATGCCACTGTGGGTGATGCCACTGTGGGTGATGTCACTGTGGGTGATACCACTGTGGGTGATGCCACTGTGGGTGATGTCACTGTGGGTGATGCCACTGTGGGTGATGCCACTGTGGGTGATGTCACTGTGGGTGATGTCACTGTGGGTGATGCCACTGTGGGTGATGCCACTGTGGGTGATGCCACTGTGGGTGATGCCACTGTGGGTGATGCCACTGTGGGTGATGCCACTGTGGGTGATGCCACTGTGGGTGATGCCACTGTGGGTGATGCCACTGTGGGTGATGCCACTGGGAGTTATTAAACATCACAGAGTGAAAAGAAAATTTTTAAGTGATATAGCACCTCAGTGAGCTGTAAAGCTCCTCAGTGAGCTGTAAAGCTCCTCAGTGAGCTGTAAAGCTCCTCAGTGAGCTATAAAGCTCCTCAGTGAGCTATAAAGCTCCTCTGCTTCGTTGTATTTTGTTTTCACGTAGTCCATCATATGTGTTACTGGTTTTTCTGCCAGTTCTCTCTCCCACTGAACGTCTTGCAGGAAGTTCCTCATTCCTGTGTAGTCCCTCCTTTTGTAATTTGGTTTTTCCAGTCCTATTCCTGCTATCCTCTCCACTTGTAGCTCAACCATGTAATCAAAGTGCAGAACCATATGATCACTAGATCCAAGGAACCTCGATGTCCAAACTACTCAAGGTGAATACTAGGTCCAGTCTGGTTGGATCATCCTCACCTCTCTCTCTGGTAGTGTTTCTAATATAGTGATGCATGAGATTTTCCAGCATCACATCTATCATATTGGCGTTCCATGTTTCGGGACCCCCATGGGCTCCAGGTTTTCCCACTCAATCTTCTTGTGATTGAAATCACCCATTACTAGTAACTTTGCTTTCCCCATGTGTGCGCTTCTGGCCACTTCGGTTAGTGTGTCTACTATTGCTCTGTTGCTCTCGTTATTTTCTTCTCTTAGCCTCCTGCAGTTCAGTGGCAGGTTGTACATTACTGCAATTATCACCTAATGGCCCTCAGACTGGTTTGTTCCTAATATGTAGTCGCCCATTTCATCCATTCCTTCCATTTCCTCAAATCCCCACCGGTTTTAAAGAGCAGAGCAACTCCTCCTCCCCTTCTGCTCCCTCTATCTTTCCTGAGGATTTGATATCCAGGTGGAAAGACTGCATCTGTTATCATCCTGGTGAGTTTCTTTATGTGAGTGCTATTATGTCTGGGAATGTCTCCTTGATTCTTTCATGCCACTCCTCACACTTATTTGTTATTCCATCTGCATTTGTATACCAAACCTTCAATTTCTTTTCAAAAATTGTGGTCTAGAGGGTACATTGGGGTTGGGGAAGTGGGAGACCTGATGAGGAACTTTGGGTGGTTGCTGTGAAGGTGGTTTGTAATGAGGTGGATGGGGGCATTGCATATGGCATGTGTGTTTTGGGTTAGAATGTTTGGTTGCATTGGTGGTGTCTTGGCTGGGGGGTTTCTGTAGGTGGCTGTGTAGGAGGATGTATTTGATCTTCCTCCTGAGTCTGGGTTCTGTCCATCTCCATCTTCTACTTGCTTTCCTTCTTTCGTTTTTGTACCTTCTCTTTCAGTTTCTGCCTTTCTTCACGTGTTCTGTCACAGTTGAGATACACCTTTCAGTATGCCAACATGTCCCTTAGTCTTGCTTTCTCCTGTAGGATCCTGTTTCTAGCCGATTCTGTCTTGAAAATCACTTAGACTTGCCGGATTCTTCCTCTTGCAAACCCCCCTATTCACAGAAAATTTGCCAGCTAGGTCATGTCGTCTTCTCCTATTGCTTTCATGTGCTTTTAATTGCTTTTTTCTCCCCTTGTCTTCTTCCTTCATAAGTTTTCTCTTTAACTTCCAGGAGCCAATAAACAAAGACTGATCTCTCCCTTTCATTCTCCCACTGCATATCCCTATGTATCCCCTGATTCTATTTAGTTGCCTCCACTGTGGCTTTCCTTTCCACAATTTCTTCGCTATCTGTTGTCCCTGGTCCCAGTGGTCTGTCATTTTCCCTTCTCAGCTTTTCCTGGGCACTGCTGTGGTCTGTTAGGGTCTCTTAGCTCTTTCATTTTCTACAGTCCCCTCGATTGTTCCTGATGTGATCCTCTGGTCTGATAGGGCTTCTACATAGAGTTTTACACCTCTGTTCCCCACAGTCCCCTTGTATGTGACTGAGGTAGCAGTTTCTGATGTCATGTCCACATTGCTCTTTAGTTCTTTAGGCTGTTTCAGATTTTTCAGTTCTTCTAATCTCTGTATCTTAGCCTCTGCTGCTGTAACTTGCATCTCCCACTTCCAGCTATCTGCAGCTATCCTCTCTTCCATTTTCATGCTAAGCTCTTCTAGCTTTCATCCCCACTCATATTCCCTATACATGAGCCCTGCTATCCAATCTTCCTTCACACATTCATCCTCTAGTCCCCTGGTTTTCTGTCCTGCTCTCTGGCAACCCATTTTCTTGGATGCCACAGAATGGAAAACTTATGTACTTCTGTGTGGTTATTTTGTGATATGTTTGTCTGAGTGTGTGTGGGGGAGGGGCCGAGGGAAGGAGAGGCAGAAGCTGGAGACAGTGTCGAAATGATAAAGGGATGGGTAGGGGGTTAGAGTAGGGAATATGGGAAGAGAAATGAGGGAGAAGCAAAGGGGGAGAGAGAATGAGAGAGGGAGAGGTTGAAAGAGGGAGAGGAGGGGGTTAGGAGAAGGGTGAGAGAGAGAGGGGGGATAAGGGGAGGGAGTGGGAGAGAGGCAGTGGGAGGGTGCAGTGGGGAGAGATAATGTGGGGGTCTGTATATGTGGGAATGTGTATGTGTGAAATGTGCATTTGTGTGTGTGTGTGTGTGTGTGTGTGTGTGTGTGTACTCACCTATTTGTGGTTGCAGGGGTCGAGTCCTAGCTCCTGGCCCCGCCTCTTCACCGGTTGCTACTAGGCCCTCTCTCTCCCCGCTCCATGAGCTTTATCAAACCTCGTCTTAAAACTGTGTATGGTTCCTGCCTCCACTACGTCATTTTCTAGGCTATTCCACTGCCTTACAACTCTATGACTGAAGAAATACTTCCTACTATCTCTCTGACTCATTTGTGTCTTCAACTTCCAATTGTGGCCTCGTGTTTCTGTGTCCCCTCCCTGGTACATCCTGTCTTTGTCCACCTTGTCTATTCCACGCAGTATTTTATATGTCGTTATCATGTCTCCCCTGACCCTCCTGTCCTCCAGTGTGGTCAGGCCGATTTCCCTTAATCTTTCCTCATAGGACATTCCCCTTAGCTCCGGAACTAACCTTGTCGCAAACCTTTGTACTTTCTCTAGTTTCTTGACGTGCTTTATCAAGTGCGGGTTCCAAACAGGTGCTGCATACTCCAGTATGGGCCTGACATACACAGTGTACAGTGTCTTGAATGATTCCTTACTAAGGTATCGGAATGCTGTTGTCAGGTTTGCCAGGCGCCCATATGCTGCAGCAGTTATCTGATTGATGGGTGCTTCCGGAGACATGCTCGGTGTTATACTCACCCCAAGATCTTTCTCCTTGAGTGAGGTTTGCAGTCTTTGGCCACCTAGCCTATACTCTGTCTGTGGTCTTCTGTGCCCCTCCCCCATCTTCATGACTTTGCATTTGGCAGGATTAAATTCGAGAAGCCATTTGCTGGACCAGGTGTCCAGTCTGTCCAGGTCTCTTTGAAGTCCTGCCTGGTCCTCATCAGATTTAATTCTCCTCATTAACTTCACATCATCTGTAAACAGGGACACTTCTGAGTCTAACCCTTCCGTCATGTCGTTCACATATACCAAAAATAGCACTGGTCCTAGGACCGACCCCTGTGGGACCCCGCTCGTCACAGGTGCCCACTGTGATACATCATTACGTACCATGACTCGTTGTTGCCTCCCTGTCAGGTATTCTCTGATCCATTGCAGTGCCCTTCCTGTTATATGCGCCTGATGCTCTAGCTTCTGCACTAATCTCTTGTGAGGAACTGTGTCAAAGGCCTTCTTGCAGTCCAAGAAGATGCAATCAACCCACCCCTCTCTCTCTTGTCTTACTTCTGTTATTTTATCATAAAACTCCAGAAGGTTTGTGACACAGGATTTGCCTTCCGTGAATCCGTGCTGGTTGGCATTTATACTCCTGTTCCGTTCCAGGTGCTCCACCACTCTCCTCCTGATAATCTTCTCCATAATTTTGCATACTATACACGTCAATGACACAGGTCTATAGTTTAGTGCCTCTTTTCTGTCTCCTTTTTTAAAAATGGGAACTACATTTGCCGTCTTCCATACCTCAGGTAGTTGCCCAGTTTCCAGGGATGTGTTGAAGATTGTGGTAAGTGGCATGCACAACATATCTGCTCCCTCTCTAAGGACCCACGGGGAGATGTTGTCTGGTCCCATTGCCTTTGAGGTATCGATGTCCCTTAGCAGTTTCTTCACCTCCTCCTCATCTGTATGTATGTCGTCCAACACTTGTTGGTGTATTCCTTGCTGGTGTCCCCGTCTGGTCTGTCCCCCCAGAGTCCTTCCTGTCTCTACTGTAAATACTTCCTTAAATCTCTTGTTTAGCTCCTCACATACCTCTTGATCGTTTCTTGTGAGTTCTCCACCTTCTTTCCTCAGCCTTATCACCTGGTCCTTGACTGTTGTCTTCCTCCTAATGTGGCTATACAGCAGTTTCGGGTCAGATTTGACTTTCGATGCTATGTCGTTTTCATACTGTCGCTGGGCCTCCCTCCTTATCTGTGCATACTCGTTTCTGGCTCTTCTACTAATCTCCTTGTTTTCCTGGGTCCTATGCCTCCTGTACCTTTTCCATTCTCTGTTGCACTTAGTTTTTGCCTCCCTACACCTTCGGGTAAACCAAGGACTCGTTTTGGTCTTCCTATTATTTCCGTTTCCCTTGGGAACAAAACTTTCCTCTGCCTCCTTGCACTTTGTTGCCACATATTCCATCATCTCGTTTACTGATTTTCCTACCATTTCTCTGTCCCACTGAACCTCCTGCAGGAAGTTTCTCATACCTGTGTAGTCCCCCCTTTTATAGTTTGGCCTGTCCCCTTCAGTTCCTGTTACCTTCTCCACTTGTAACTCTACTATATAGTCAAAACTCAGAACCACATGATCGCTAGCTCCAAGGGGCCTCTCATAAGTGATGTCCTCAATGTCTGAACTGCTCAGGGTGAACACAAGATCCAGTCTTGCTGGCTCATCCTCCCCTCTCTCTCTGGTTGTGTCCCTGACATGTTGATGCATGAGGTTTCCAAGTACCACATCCATCATCTTGGCTCTCCATGTTTCGGGACCCCCATGTGGCTCCAGGTTTTCCCAGTCGATCTCCCTGTGGTTGAAATCGCCCATTACCAGTAACTTTGCTCTGCTCGAGTGAGCTCTTCTTGCCACCTCAGCCAGTGTGTCCACCATCACCCTGTTGTTTTCTTCGTACTCCTCTCTTGGCCTCCTGCAGTTCTGTGGTGGGTTATACATCACTCCAATGACTACTTTATGTTCTCCGGACTGAATTGTACCTACAATGTAGTCTCTTTCTCCAATCATGTCCATGCCTTCCATTTCCTCAAATCCCCATCGGTGTTTTATGAGCAGTGCAACCCCTCCTCCCCCTCTACTCCTTCTATCTTTCCTCAGGATCTGATATCCTGTTGGGAAGATTGTGTCTGTTATTGTCTCAGCGAGTTTTGTTTCTGTGACTGCTATGATGTCTGGGGATTTTTCACTGATTCTTTCATTCCACTCCTCATGTTTATTCATTATTCCATCCGCGTTTGTGTACCAAACCTTTAGTTTCTTTTCTATCATTGTGGTCATGCAAGAATATTGGGGTTGGGGGAGCGAGAGCCTTGGTGGGGGCCTATATGGGGCTGTGGTGTAGGTGGGGTTTGTGTTGATGGGGGTGGGGTCAGAATGCCCATAAGGGACAGCTGTTGGGGTGAGGTTTGTGATATGGGGATTGGTGGCAGAGGGAACAGTGAGTGGGTTGTAGTATAGGTTGCTCAGTTGCGTTGGGAATGTCGCGGGTGGAGTCTTTTGGTGGGAGATTCTGTGGGGTGTGTTTGCCCTTCCTCCTGTGTCTGGGTCCTGCTCATTTTCATTGCTTCTCGTTCCTCCTTGCGTCTCTGTACCCTCTCTTTCAGTGTAGTCCTTTCTTCTTGTGTTCTGTCGCGGTCGAGGTATACTCTCTGGTACCCCTCTTTGTCCCTCAGTCTTGCTTTCTCTTGCAGAATCCTGGTTCGAACTGATTCTTCCTTGAAAGTTACTCTGACAGGCCGTATCCTTCCACTCGCAAACCACCCAATTCTCTGAAAATTTGTCACCTGGGTCATATTGCCCTCCCCTATTGTTTTCATGATGCCTTCAATCATTTTTTTCTCCTCCTGTTTTATTTCTTCAAAGTTGGCCCCCTTGGCTTCTTGGAGCCCGTACACAAAAACTGACCTCGCCCTTTCCTCCTCCCACTGAGTCTCCATCTGCGTCCTCTGAGGCATTTTATTTCCTTCCATTGACATGTTCTTGCCTTCAGTCCCTGTCATATCTGAAACTTCTATTCTCAGTGGACTGTCTTTCCTGACCAGCTGTCCCTTGCTACTGCAGTTGGCTGTTAGAATCTCTGCATATAGCATACCTTCATTGTCTTCGGACCCGTCGTTTGATCTTAGTGTGCTCGTCGTCTTTTCCCTGGCCCCACGTGGGTCTGATAGGGCCTTCATGTTCGGCATGTCTCCGTTGTTGCTTACCATCCCCTTGTCTGCGCCTGACTTTGAATTTCCTGATGTCACACCTGAATTGTCATTTGTCTCTCTAATCTGTTTCAGGCTTTGCAGTTTCTCTTCTAAGCACTGTATCCTAGCTTCTGCTGCTAAGACCTGTACTTCCCACTTCCTGCACTCGTCAGCTATCCGCTCCTCCATTTTCTTACCAAGCTCTACTATCTTCCTTCCCCACTCTTCCTCCCTTTTTTGGAGCTCTAGCTCCCAGTCTTTCCTCCCTGGTTCGTCCACCAGATCTCTGGGTTTCCGTCCTCTAAGGCCACCCATTTTTTTTTTTTTTTTTTTTTTTTTTTTTTTTTTTTTTTTTTTTACTTTTTATTACCACAGACAGAAGGCTAGAGGAGGGAGAGGGTGTGGGGGAGAGAGAGAGAGGGTAGGAAGAGGGAGAGAGAGGAGAGAGTATGGGGGTGAGGGATAAGACCAAGGGGGAGAAAGAGAAATGTGAGGGGGAGAGAAAGGGTAGAGAGAGGGAGAAAGAGAGGGAGAGGGAGAGAAAGAGAGAGGGAGAAAGGAGGGAAAGAGGGTATTGAGAGGGAGAAACGCGAGGGAGGGGAAAGGTAAGAGGTCTGTGGGGGAGGCGGTCAAATTCCAAGGATCAGCTGTGTGTACTCACCTAGTTGTGGTTTCAGGGGTCGAGACCCATCTCCTGGCCCCGAGTGTGTATGTGTGTGTGCGCGCGTGTGTGTGTGTGAGCACGTCAGTTGTTTATATGTCCCAGAAATACAATTCACTTCTGTGTATCCGTAATACTAATGAGATACCATTAACACTGAAAGTAGTTCTAATAATTATAATACTAGCGTGTGTTAACAAGTCATTCTTTCACCTAGTTACTACATGTGTACCCAGTACTTGCTTCTCAGATTGTACTGTCTTTGTGTCCTAGACCATTATCTCTCGAAACTGTTGTCAGGGCTGTAGTCCCATTAGCCACGACTTAATCCTCCTGCTTAATCCTTACTCCTACAAAGTTTATCTTCCTACTACTGCTAGGTGTTGTGTGTATGATAATCGCTCTGGAGCAGGGTTTAGATATCGAGTTACCAGTGACCGCTGGGTCGGCTCTATCACTCAGACTCCCCGCCAACCACAAAACAGGTGATTTGTACGTTACTGGTCAGAGGGGACGTCCATCCAGATGCCTGATGTACGATGCTCGCTGTACGATGCTTGCTGTACGATGACTCGTGCACCTCGCCCTTCCACCGCTGGCTTCTTCGCTATTCTTATCTCGTTGCCCTATTGAGTCCTCATTTACCACACTTATCACTTGTATACTGCTACTTTTATAATTTACACTTCACTTTGGGTAAGTACACTACTTATTTGTGATGACACCCAGCCAGTTATGGCGGCGCTACTCCCTCAGGCCTACTGCTGCCACCACCTCTGCTTATATATATTTATGTATATGTATGTATATATATATATATCCCCTTTCTGGCTAGCTTGTTCACTCTGTGTGCTACATCACATTTTGTCGTTAGCCACCCTCTCTTAATTCTATTTGGTCTTTTCTCTTTAGTTACTCGATTTGTACTTTGTATATGTGTAACAATGTGGCAACAGGTGCCAACTAGGCCTCAGCGACTGGCGCTTTGAAATTTTGTTGTATAATTTCAGGCTTTCTCTCGCCTTCACTTTATTTATGTTTGCTAATACACTGGTTATCACTTGTAGGGTTGTTCACTGACGTTATCACTAACACTGGTTGCTTCTAGCTGCTAAAACACGCCCTAGAAGCACTAAGATTCTCGGAGCCTGGCGCTTGTGACCCACTACACTGTGTGTGTGTGTGTGTGTGTGTGTGTGTGTGTGTGTGTGTGTGTGTGTGTGTGTGTATATGTGTGTGTGTGTGTGTGTGTGTGTGTGTGGAACCATATGAGTGTGTTTGTGTGAAAAATAGAAGGTGGGATTGTGTGTTATGGTAAATGAGTGTGTATGGGGAGTTTGTGGGTGATATGTTGTGTATAGTGTTGCTCTACCTGACCTGACCCACATCCAGTTACTAGATTATGTCCTCTAAGCTTATACTTCTTCCTAGCCTACTATAACTAATGGCTTCTCGTTATTGAGTACTTGATATTCTATTCTTTATCATACTAGGAGAGTTGGACCGTTCACACACAGCTTGGCGGTTGTAGATGAATGGTTCAGAGAACCGACATGTTGTTAAATTAGATACATGTGCAACTCTTGGGTATCTTTATTGAGGAAACGTTTCGCCAAACAGTGGCTTCATCAGTCCAAACACAACGTGTCGGTTCTCTGAACCATTCATCTACAATCCTGTCAGACACTGCAACTTCTTGGGATCTTAATACTTGGGAATTCTTCGCTTGCCTAACCCTTGGGCACGACCTACTTCCACATTGAACATATGTGACACCACCTACGACTGCTGCACCTCTCCTGCCTACGGTTTATAAGCTGCTTCTCCGCTCCTATGTCGTATTCTATTCAAGATTCATGGACTGACCACATCGACTCAAGGCTGAAGGACTGTTTACCTCATTCTCCTCCTGTTCTTCAAGCTTCTCATGTGTATGGACTGATGAAGCCACTGTGTGGCGAAACGTTTCCTCAATGAAGATACCCAAGAGTTGCACATGTGTCTAATTTAACAGCTTGGCGGTTAAATGGAACCAACACCTAACTCACGGAAACCACACATCGGAGAGATTCTTGCGACACAGCCTGTAGCAGATTGTAGCAGCCTGTAGCAGCCTGTAGCAGCCTGTAGCAGCCAGTAGCAGCCTGTAGCAGCTTGTAGCAGACTGCAGCAGCCTGTAGCAGCCTGTATCAGCCTGTAATCTTTTCTGGGTGACACATGTTGCAATGTTGCCTGGAGCACACTAGTCCCGCCCACTGAGTGACACATGTTGCAATGTTGCCTGGAGCACACTAGTCCCGCCCACTGAGTGACACATGTTGCAATGTTGCCTGGAGCACACTAGTCCCGCCCACTGGGTGACACATGTTGCAATGTTGCCTGGAGCACACTAGTCCCGCCCACTGAGTGACACATGTGGCAGTGTTGCCTGGAGCACACTAGTCCCGCCCACTGGGTGACACATGTGGCAGTGTTGCCTGGAGCACACTAGTCCCGCCCACTGGGTGACACATGTGGCAGTGTTGCCTGGAGCACACTAGTCCCGCCCACTGGGTGACACATGTGGCAGTGTTGCCTGGAGCACACTAGTCCCGCCCACTGGGTGACACATGTGGCAGTGTTGCCTGGAGCACACTAGTCCCGCCCACTGGGTGACACATGTGGCAGTGTCGCCTGAAGCACACTAGTCCCGCCCACTGGGTAACACATGTGGCAATGTTGCCTGGAGCACACTAGTCCCGCCCACTGGGTGACACATGTAGCAGTGTTGCCTGGAGCACACTAGTCCCGCTCACTGGGTGACACATGTGGCAGTGTTGCCTGGAGCACACTAGTCCCGCCCACTGGGTGACACATGTGGCAGTGTTGCCTGGAGCACACTAGTCCCGCCCACTGGGTGACACATGTGGCAGTGTTGCCTGGAGCACACTAGTCCCGCCCACTGGGTGACACATGTGGCAGTGTTGCCTGGAGCACACTAGTCCCGCCCACTGGGTGACACATGTGGCAGTGACACATGTGGCGCCTGGAGCACACTAGTCCCGCCCACTGGGTGACACATGTGGCAGTGTTGCCTGGAGCACACTAGTCCCGCCCACTGGGTGACACATGTGGCAGTGTCGCCTGGAGCACACTAGTCCCGCCCACTGGGTGACACATGTGGCAGTGTTGCCTGGAGCACACTAGTCCCGCCCACTGGGTGACACATGTGGCAGTGTTGCCTGGAGCACACTAGTCCCGCCCACTGGGTGACACATGTGGCAGTGTTGCCTGGAGCACACTAGTCCCGCCCACTGGGTGACACATGTGGCAGTGTCGCCTGGAGCACACTAGTCCCGCCCACTGGGTGACACATGTGGCAGTGTTGCCTGGAGCACACTAGTCCCGCCCACTGGGTGACACATGTGGCAGTGTCGCCTGGAGCACACTAGTCCCGCCCACTGGGTGACACATGTGGCAGTGTCGCCTGGAGCACACTAGTCCCGCCCACTGGGTGACACATGTGGCAGTGTTGCCTGGAGCACACTAGTCCCGCCCACTGGGTGACACATGTGGCAGTGTTGCCTGGAGCACACTAGTCCCGCCCACTGGGTGACACATGTGGCAGTGTTGCCTGGAGCACACTAGTCCCGCCCACTGGGTGACACATGTGGCAGTGTTGCCTGGAGCACACTAGTCCCGCCCACTGGGTGAAACATGTGGCAGTGTTGCCTGGAGCACACTAGTCCCGCCCACTGGGTGACACATGTGGCAATGTCGCCTGGAGCACAATAGTTCCGCCCACTGGGTGACACATGTGGCAGTGTGGCAGTGTTGCCAGGAGCACACTAGTCCCGCCCACTGGGTGACACATGTGGCAGTGTTGCCTGGAGCACACTAGTCCCGCCCACTGGGTGACACATGTGGCAATGTCGCCTGGAGCACACTAGTCCCAGTGTTGCCCCACTGGGTGACACATGTGGCAGTGTTGCCTGAGCACACTAGCCCACTGGGTGACACATGTGGCAGTGTTGCCTGGAGCACACTAGTCCCGCCCACTGGGTGACACATGTGGCAGTGTTGCCTGGAGCACACTAGTCCCGCCCACTGGGTGACACCTGTGGCAGTGTTGCCTGGAGCACACTAGTCCCGCCCACTGGGTGACACATGTGGCAGTGTTGCCTGGAGCACACTAGTCCCGCCCACTGGGTGACACATGTGGCAGTGTTGCCTGGAGCACACTAGTCCCGCCCATTGGGTGACACATGTGGCAGTGTTGCCTGGAGCACACTAGTCTCGCCCACTGGGTGACACATGTGGCAGTGTTGCCTGGAGCACACTAGTCCCGCCCACTGGGTGACACATGTGGCAGTGTTGCCTGGAGCACACTAGTCCCGCCCACTGGGTGACACATGTGGCAGTGTTGCCTGGAGCACACTAGTCCCGCCCACTGGGTGACACATGTGGCAGTGTTGCCTGGAGCACACTAGTCCCGCCCACTGGGTGACACATGTGGCAGTGTTGCCTGGAGCACACTAGTCCCGCCCACTGGGTGACACATGTGGCAGTGTTGCCTGGAGCACACTAGTCCCGCCCACTGGGTGACACATGTGGCAGTGTTGCCTGGAGCACACTAGTCCCGCCCACTGGGTGACACATGTGGCAGTGTTGCCTGGAGCACACTAGTCCCGCCCACTGGGTGACACATGTGGCAGTGTTGCCTGGAGCACACTAGTCCCGCCCACTGGGTGACACATGTGGCAGTGTTGCCTGGAGCACACTAGTCCCGCCCACTGGGTGACACATGTGGCAGTGTTGCCTGGAGCACACTAGTCCCGCCCACTGGGTGACACATGTGGCAGTGTTGCCTGGAGCACACTAGTCCCGCCCACTGGGTGACACATGTGGCAGTGTTGCCTGGAGCACACTAGTCCCGCCCACTGGGTGACACATGTGGCAGTGTCGCCTGGAGCACACTAGTCCCGCCCACTGGGTGACACATGTGGCAGTGTTGCCTGGAGCACACTAGTCCCGCCCACTGGGTGACACATGTGGCAGTGTTGCCTGGAGCACACTAGTCCCGCCCACTGGGTGACACATGTGGCAGTGTTGCCTGGAGCACACTAGTCCCGCCCACTGGGTGACACATGTAGCAGTGTTGCCTGGAGCACACTAGTCCCGCCCACTGGGTGACACATGTGGCAGTGTTGCCTGGAGCACACTAGTCCCGCCCACTGGGTGACACATGTGGTAGTGTTGCCTGGAGCACACTAGTCCCGCCCACTGGGTGACACATGTGGCAGTGTCGCCTGGAGCACACTAGTCCCGCCCACTGGGTGACACATGTGGCAGTGTGCCTGCCTGGAGCACACTAGTCCCGCCCACTGGGTGACACATGTGGCTGTGTCGCCTGGAGCACACTAGTCCCCCGCCCACTGAGTGACACATGTGTCAGTGTTGCCTGGAGCACACTAGTCCCGCCCACTGAGTGACACATGTTGCAGTGTTGCCCGGAGCACACTAGTCCCGCCCACTGAGTGACACATGTTGCAGTGTTGCCCGGAGCACACTAGTCCCGCCCACTGAGTGACACATGTTGCAGTGTTGCCCGGAGCACACTAGTGCCGCCCACTGGGTGACACATGTGGCAGTGTTGCTGGAGCACACTAGTCCCGCCCACTGAGTGACACATGTGGCAGTGTTGCTGGAGCACACTAGTCCCGCCCACTGGGTGACACATGTGGCAGTGTTGCCTGGAGCACACTAGTCCCGCCCACTGGGTGACACATGTTGCAGTGTTGCCCGGAGCACACTAGTCCCGCCCACTGAGTGACACATGTGGCAGTGTTGCTGGAGCACACTAGTCCCGCCCACTGGGTGACACATGTGGCAGTGTCGCTGGAGCACACTAGTCCCGCCCACCGGGTGACACATGTGGCAGTGTTGCCTGGAGCACACTAGTCCCGCCCACTGGGTGACACATGTGGCAGTGTTGCCTGGAGCACACTAGTCCCGCCCACTGGGTGACACATGTGGCAGTGTTGCCTGGAGCACACTAGTCCCGCCCACTGGGTGACACATATGGCAGTGTTGCCTGGAGCACACAAGTCACGCCCACACACTAGTCCCGCCCACTGGGTGACACATGTGGCAGTGTTGCCTGGAGCACACTAGTCCCTGGAGCCCACTGAGTGACACATGTTGCAATGTTGCCTGGAGCACACTAGTCCCGCCCACTGGGTGACACGTGTGGCAGTGTTGCCTGGAGCACACTAGTCCCGCCCACTGGGTGACACATGTGGCAGTGTAGCCTGGAGCACACTAGTCCCGCCCACTGGGTGACACATGTGGCAGTGTTGCCTGGAGCACACTAGTCCCGCCCACTGGGTGACACATGTGGCAGTGTTGCCTGGAGCACACTAGTCCCGCCCACTGGGTGACACATGTGGCAGTGTTGCCTGGAGCACACTAGTCCCGCCAGGAGCACACTAGTCTCGCCCACTGGGTGACACATGTGGCAGAGTCGCCTGGAGCACACTAGTCCCGCCCACTGGTTGACACATGTGGCAGTGTCGCCTGGAGCACACTAATCCCGCCCACTGGGTGACGCGTGTGGCAGTGTCGCCTGGAGCACACTAGTCCCGCCCACTGGGTGACACATGTGGCAGTGTTGCCTGGAGCACACTAGTCCCGCCCACTGGGTGACACATGTGGCAGTGTTGCCTGGAGCACACTAGTCCCGCCCACTGGGTGACACATGTGGCAGTGTTGCCTGGAGCACACTAGTCCCGCCCACTGGGTGACACATGTGGCAGTGTTGCCTGGAGCACACTAGTCCCGCCCACTGGGTGACACATGTGGCAGTGTTGCCTGGAGCACACTAGTCCCGCCCACTGGGTGACACATGTGGCAGTGTTGCCTGGAGCACACTAGTCCCGCCCACTGGGTGACACATGTGGCAGTGTTGCCTGGAGCACACTAGTCCCGCCCACTGGGTGACACATGTGGCAGTGTTGCCTGGAGCACACTAGTCCCGCCCACTGTGTGACACATGTGGCAGTGTTGCCTGGAGCACACTAGTCCCGCCCACTGGGTGACACATGTGGCAGTGTTGCCTGGAGCACACTAGTCCCGCCCACTGGGTGACACATGTGGCAGTGTTGCCTGGAGCACACTAGTCCCGCCCACTGGGTGACACATGTGGCAGTGTTGCCTGGAGCACACTAGTCCCGCCCACTGGGTGACACATGTGGCAGTGTTGCCTGGAGCACACTAGTCCCGCCCACTGGGTGACACATGTGGCAGTGTTGCCTGGAGCACACTAGTCCCGCCCACTGGGTGACACATGTGGCAGTGTTGCCTGGAGCACACTAGTCCCGCCCACTGGATGACACATGTGGCAGTGTTGCCTGGAGCACACTAGTCCCGCCCACTGGGTGACACATGTGGCAGTGTTGCCTCGAGCGCACTAGCACACATGTAGTCCACGGGTGACACATGTGGCAGTGTTGCCTGGAGCACACTAGTCCCGCCCACTGTGTGACACATGTGGCAGTGTTGCCTGGAGCACACTAGTCCCGCCCACTGGGTGACACATGTGGCAGTGTTGCCTGGAGCACACTAGTCCCGCCCACTGGGTGACACATGTGGCAGTGTTGCCTGGAGCACACTAGTCCCGCCCACTGGGTGACACATGTGGCAGTGTTGCCTGTAGCACACTAGTCCCGCCCACTGGGTGACACATGTGGCAGTGTTGCCTGGAGCACACTAGTCCCGCCCACTGGGTGACACATGTGGCAGTGTTGCCAGTAGCACACTAGTCCCGCCCCCTGGGTGACACATGTGGCAGTGTTGCCTGGAGCACACTAGTCCCGCCCACTGGGTGACACATGTGGCAGTGTTGCCTGGAGCACACTAGTCCCGCCCACTGGGTGACACATGTGGCAGTGTTGCCTGGAGCACACTAGTCCCGCCCACTGGGTGACACATGTGGCAGTGTTGCCTGGAGCACACTAGTCCCGCCCACTGGGTGACACATGTGGCAGTGTTGCCTGGAGCACACTAGTCCCGCCCACTGGGTGACACATGTGGCAGTGTTGCCTGGAGCACACTAGTCCCGCCCACTGGGTGACACATGTGGCAGTGTTGCCTGGAGCACACTAGTCCCGCCCACTGGGTGACACATGTGGCAGTGTTGCCTGGAGCACACTAGTCCCGCCCACTGGGTGACACATGTGGCAGTGTTGCCTGGAGCACACTAGTCCCGCCCACTGGGTGACACATGTGGCAGTGTTGCCTGGAGCACACTAGTCCCGCCCACTGGGTGACACATGTGGCAGTGTTGCCTGGAGCACACTAGTCCCGCCCACTGGGTGACACATGTGGCAGTGTTGCCTGGAGCACACTAGTCCCGCCCACTGGGTGACACATGTGGCAGTGTTGCCTGGAGCACACTAGTCCCGCCCACTGGGTGACACATGTGGCAGTGTTGCCTGGAGCACACTAGTCCCGCCCACTGGGTGACACATGTGGCAGTGTTGCCTGGAGCACACTAGTCCCGCCCACTGGGTGACACATGTGGCAGTGTTGCCTGGAGCACACCAGTCCCGCCCACTGGGTGACACATGTGGCAGTGTGCCTGGAGCACACTAGTCCCGCCCACTGGGTGCCGCCCACTGGGTGACACATGTGGCAGTGTCGCCTGGTGCACACTAGTCCCGCCCACTGGTTGACACATGTGGCAGTGTTGCCTGGAGCACACTAGTCCCGCCCACTGGGTGATACATGTGGCAGTGTTGCCTGGAGCACACTAGTCCCGCCCACTGGGTGACATATGTGTCAGTGTTGCCTGGAGCACACTAGTCCCGCCCACTGGGTGACACATGTGGCAGTGTTGCCTGGAGCACACTAGTCCCGCCCACTGGGTGACACATGTGGCAGTGTTGCCTGGAGCACACTAGTCCCGCCCACTGGGTGACACATGTGGCAGTGTTGCCTGGAGCACACTAGTCCCGCCCACTGGGTGACACATGTGGCAGTGTTGCCTGGAGCACACTAGTCCCGCCCACTGGGTGACACATGTGGCAGTGTTGCCTGGAGCACACTAGTCCCGCCCACTGGGTGACACGTGTGGCAGGGTTGCCTGGAGCACACTAGTCCCGCCCACTGGGTGACACATGTGGCAGTGTTGCCTGGAGCACACTAGTCCCGCCCACTGGGTGACACATGTGGCAGTGTTGCCTGGAGCACACTAGTCCCGCCCACTGGGTGACACATGTGGCAGTGTTGCCTGGAGCACACTAGTCCCGCCCACTGGGTGACACATGTGGCAGTGTCGCCTGGAGCACACTAGTCCCGCCCACTGGGTGACACATGTGGCATGCCTGGAGCACACTAGTCCCGCCCACTGGGTGACACATGTGGCAGTGTCGCCTGGAGCACACTAGTCCCACCCACTGGGTGACACATGTGGCAGTGTCGCCTGGAGCACACTAGTCCCGCCCACTGGGTGACACATGTGGCAGTGTTGCCTGGAGCACACTAGTCCCAACCACTGGGTGACACATGTGGCAGTGTTGCCTGGAGCACACTAGTCCCGCCCACTGGGTGACACATGTGGTAGTGTCGCCTGGAGCACACTAGTCCCGCCCACTGGGTGACACATGTGGCAGTGTTGCCTGGAGCACACTAGTCCCGCCCACCCGCCTGGAGCACACTAGTCCCGGGTGACACATGTGGCAGTGTTGCCTGGAGCACACTAGTCCCGCCCACTGGGTGACACACAGTGTTGCCTGGAGCACACTAGTCCCGCCCACTGGGTGTGTGGCGCCTGGAGCACACTAGTCCCGCCCACTGGGTGACACATGTTACAGTGTTGCCTGGAGCACACTAGTCCCGCCCACTGGGTGACACATGTGGCAGTGTTGCCTGGAGCACACTAGTCCCGTCCACTGGGTGACACATGTGGCAGTGTTGCCTGGAGCACACTAGTCCCGCCCACTGGGTGACACATGTGGCAGTGTTGCCTGGAGCACACTAGTCCCGCCCACTGGGTGACACATGTGGCAGTGTTGCCTGGAGCACACTAGTCCCGCCCACTGGGTGACACATGTGGCAGTGTTGCCTGGAGCACACTAGTCCCGCCCACTGGGTGACACATGTGGCAGTGTCGCCTGGAGCACACTAGTCCCGCCCACTGGGTGACACATGTGGCAGTGTTGCCTGGAGCACACTAGTCCCAACCTCTGGGTGACACATGTGGCAGTGTCGTCTGGAGCACACTAGTCCCGCCCACTGGGTGACACATGTGGCAGTTTCGCCTGGAGCACACTAGTCCCGCCCACTGGGTGACACATGTGGCAGTGTTGCCTGGAGCACACTAGTCCCGCCCACTGGGTGACACATGTGGCAGTGTTGCCCGGAGCACACTAGTCCCGCCCACTGGGTGACACATGTGGCAGTGTCGCCTGGAGCACACTAGTCCCGCCCACTGGGTGACACATGTGGCAGTGTTGCCCGGAGCACACTAGTCCCGCCCACTGGGTGACACATGTGGCAGTGTTGCCTGGAGCACACTAGTGTCGCCCACTAGGTGACACATGTGGCAGTGTTGCCTGGAGCACACTAGTCCTGCCCACTGGGTGACACATGTGGCAGTGTTGCCTGGAGCACACTAGTCCCGCCCACTGGGTGACACATGTGGCAGTGTTGCCTGGAGCACACTAGTCCCGCCCACTGTGTGACACATGTGGCAGTGTTGCCTGGAGCACACTAGTCCCGCCCACTGGGTGACACATGTGGCAGTGTTGCCTGGAGCACACTAGTCCCGCCCACTGGGTGACACATGTGGCAGTGTTGCCTGGAGCACACTAGTCCCGCCCACTGGGTGACACATGTGTCAGTGTTGCCTGGAGCACACTAGTCCCGCCCACTGGGTGACACATGTGGCAGTGTTGCCTGGAGCACACTAGTCCCGCCCACTGGGTGACACATGTGGCAGTGTTGCCTGGAGCACACTAGTCCCGCCCACTGGGTGACACATGTGGCAGTGTTGCCTGGAGCACACTAGTCCCGCCCACTGGGTGACACATGTGGCAGTGTTGCCTGGAGCACACTAGTCCCGCCCACTGGGTGTCACATGTGGCAGTGTTGCCTGGAGCACACTAGTCCCGCCCACTGGGTGACACCACTGGCCTGGAGGACACTAGTCCCGCCCACTGGGTGACACATGTGGCAGTGTTACCTGGAGCACACTAGTGGTGACACATGTGGCAGTGTTGCCTGGAGCACACTAGTCCCGCCCACTGGGTGACACATGTGGCAGTGTTGCCTGGAGCACACTAGTCCCGCCCACTGGGTGACACATGTGGCAGTGTCGCCTGGAGCACACTAGTCCCGCCCACTGGGTGACACATGTGGCAGTGTTGCCTGGAGCACACTAGTCCCGCCCACTGAGTGACACATGTGGCAGTGTTGCCTGGAGCACACTAGTCCCGCCCACTGGGTGACACATGTGGCAGTGTTGCCTGGAGCACAC